>NC_134403.1:238320477-238620477 GCF_038048845.1 Mixophyes fleayi
AATTATAGCTCACACAGAAACAGGAAAGCTGCTAGTGTTCTTGCCAGTCTACAGTGTAAGTGCCATTGCTCATTGTCAGTGCTAGAAGATAAATAATAGGGCTGGCATTGTTCTTAAAAGTCTCAAGTCACAGTCTACTGTGCTATAGCTCGCCCAGAAACAGGTATGGTGAAAGTGTTCAGTGCTGAAAGAGAAATAATAGGGCTGCAGTGTTCTTAAAAGTCTCCAGTCATATGGTACTGTGCATTAGCTCGCCAAGAAAAAGAATGAATAGCAGTGTGCAGTGCTGAAAGAGAAAAATTAGGGCCAGCAGGTGTTAGGCTGAGATGACGGAGGTTTCACCTTTAGCAGCCGCCTTTCCCTTAGAGCTAGATGCGCTCACCAGTACTCAGATGCCCCCAGGACTTAGCTCCAGATGCAGTGTGGGTTGGTAATGCAGGACCACAGCGGCAGGCCAGAAGACTGGTAGAAAGCAGCGGGTAGTCAAAATGATAGCCAAGGTCAAGGGTCACAGGCAAGCAGGGTAGTCAGTTAACACGCCAGAGGTCGGGGTCACGGGCAAGATTGCAGGGTCCGAGGTACAGGCCAAAAGGGTCAGGGTCACGAGAAAACAGGGAGAGTCAAAATCCAAGCAGGGGGTCATACACTGGAGATCCAACAAAGTATCCACAGAACAGGAACAAGGAAACAGGAGCAGGTCAGCAAGACTGGGACATCAAAGCTATAACCGGCAGTGAGCCTCAGTCCTCACTGCCTTAAATATCAAGATCAACCAATCAGGTTCATCCCTGAATTTCACACAGGCCAGAAATAATTACTTTAATCAGTCCACAGGCTGCAACTGCTTGCGGGCACACGCCTGACTTCCTACATTACTGGACGCGGCGCTACACAAGAGGCGTCCGACCGTTGCTTTGGCAGCGGCCGGGCAGGATCAGGAAATGACATCCCGTTCGTCAAGGTGACGACCGGGACGCTAGAGGGCGCCAGGACCAAGCCGCGGCTCGTAACAGCAGGGTTCTTAAAATTCTACTGTGCCATAGCTCGCCCAGATACAGGAGGCGTAGCAGTGTTCAGTGCTGAAAGAGAAATAATAGGGCTAGCAGTGTTCCTAAAAGTCTCCAATCACATTCTACTGTGCCATAGCTTGCCCAGAAACAGAAGAGATGGCAATGTTTAATGCTGAAAGAGAAATAATAGGACTGGCAGTGTTCTTAAAAGTCTCCAGTCACATAGTACTGTGCCATAGCTCGCCAAGAAAAAGATTGGATAGCAGTGTTCAGTGCTGATAGAGAAATAATAGGGCTGGCAGTGTTCTTAAAGTCTCCAGTCACATAATACTGTGTTATTATAGCTCACACAGAAACAGGAAAGGTGCCAGTGTTCTTGATAGTGTATGTGCCTTTGCTCATTGTCAGTGCTTAAATAGGAATAATAGGGCTGGCAGTGTTCTTAAGTGTCTTCAGTGACATTCTACTGTGTCATAGCTCGCCCAGGAATGGGAGAGGTGGCAGTGTTCAAAGCTGAAAGAGAAATATTAGAGCTGGCAGTGTTCTTAAAAGTTTCCAGTCACATGGTACTTTATTATTATAGCTCACACAGAAACAGGAGCGGTGTCAGTATTCAATGCTGAAAGTGAAATAATTGGACTGGCAGTGTTTTTAATAGACTCTAGTCTCAAAGTACTGTATTATTATTAGAGATGGGCGGGTCCGGTTCTCCGAGAACCGAACCCACCCAAACTTTGGGTATCCGAGTACCGAGCTGAGCAGCTCGGTACTCTCCCGCCCATTCCGAATCCAAATCGAGGCCGAACGTCATTGTGACGTCGTCCGATCTCGGGGCTCGGTTCTCGCGATACTTCAACTTTATAAATACACGCCTCCACAGCAATCCATCGCCATTTGACAGAGGGAGAGAGCAGGGTGTAGTCATAGGCTAATTAGAGCAGGGACAGAGAATACAATATTGTTCTTGCAATTGCTCTAACCAAAATCGCTAGCGCAGAGAGGAGGATAGAGGTTTATTATTTTTTCTTCATATTTGGCACTCCCCAGCGCTTTTGGGGTGTCCCCCATAATTGTGCATAAATATTTCTGGCTGTCAAAAGTCATATCTGTCAGCAGTATCTACTAAATAATTTTTAGCACTCCTCAGTGCTTTTGGGGTGTCCTCCCTAATTGTGCATTAATATTTCTGGCTGTCAAAAGTCATATCTGTCAGCAGTATCTACTAAATAATTTTTAGCACTCCTCAGTGCTTTTGGGGTGTCCTCCCTAATTGTGCATTAATATTTCTGGCTGTCAAAAGTCATATCTGTCAGCAGTATCTACTAAATAATTTTTAGCACTCCCCAGTGCTTTTGGGGTGTCCTCCCTAATTGTGCATTAATATTTCTGGCTGTCAAAAGTCATATCTGTCAGCAGTATCTACTAAATAATTTTTAGCACTCCTCAGTGCTTTTGGGGTGTCCTCCCTAATTGTGCATTAATATTTCTGGCTGTCAAAAGTCATTTCTGTCAGCAGTATCTACTAAATAATTTTTAGCACACCTCAGTGCTTTTGGGGTGTCCTCCCTAATTGTGCATTAATATTTCTGGCTGTCAGAAGTCATATCTGTCAGCAGTATCTACTAAATAATTTTTAGCACTCCTCAGTGCTTTTGGGGTGTCCTCCCTAATTGTGCATTAATATTTCTGGTTGTCAAAAGTCATTTCTGTCAGCAGTATCTACTAAATAATTTTTAGCACTCCTCAGTGCTTTTAGGGTGTCCTCCCTAATTGTGCATTAATATTTCTGGCTGTCAAAAGTCATATCTGTCAGCAGTATCTACTAAATAATTTTTAGCACACCTCAGTGCTTTTGGGGTGTCCTCCCTAATTGTGCATTAATATTTCTGGCTGTCAGAAGTCATATCTGTCAGCAGTATCTACTAAATAATTTTTAGCACTCCTCAGTGCTTTTGGGGTGTCCTCCCTAATTGTGCATTAATATTTCTGGCTGTCAAAAGTCATTTCTGTCAGCAGTATCTACTAAATAATTTTTAGCACTCCTCAGTGCTTTTAGGGTGTCCTCCCTAATTGTGCATTAATATTTCTGGCTGTCAAAAGTCATATCTGTCAGCAGTATCTACTAAATAATTTTTAGCACTCCCCAGTGGTTTGCGCTCAGAATGGATTCAAAGCAGTCCACATATGATCTGAATGAGCAACCAGGTTCTGTCACCAGTCCTGATGTTAGTGTTCCCAGTACGTCATCTGGCCAAGGCGATGTCAAACAACAGAGTGTTTTCAAATTAGTGCAAAAAACAAAAACCAAAAAAAAATTTACTGTATTGAAGCGAAAAAGAAGTGTAACTGAGCAAAAGTTAAGTGACGATAAAAAAAAATTGCAAGCTTGCCATTCTACACACGCAGTGGCAAAGAGAGAAAGAGGCCTTCACCTTTGGCTATTAGTGGCAGATCCCAAAAAGTTACCCAGCCTACAATTGGTGCACAACTACTGTTACGCGTCAAAGCCGAGCTGCAAGATAACAGTGAGGCATTACAGGAGAATATTTGCTCTGATTCACAAATGACAACAATCCCTGTGGAGAGTCCATCCAACAGTGGGATGTCTAATCGTGAGCATTCTGCTGATGTGTGCCTTAATAGCCCGAGTGTAGCCGGTGATACCCAAATTGAGGATGCCACTTTGGAATTAGAAGAGGATGAGGGGGAGATTTGTGTAGGCGACGAGGGCGCTAATGATGATGTTGATGATTATGATGCAGACAGATACCAAATTACCTTTCTCAATTTCTATTTATATTCTAGATTATATAACGGCTGAATAGTTTTCTATTTTACTCCTAGTGGAGAGAGGATCTGATGCAGACAGATACCAAACTGCCTTTGTCCATTTCAATTTATATTGTACAGTATATAACGGCTGAATTTATTAGTATTTTATACAAGTGGAGGGGGGCCTAGAGAGACAGAAACCAAACTGGCTTTCTCCATGTCAATTAATATTGTGCAGTCTATAATGGCTGAATTTTTTGTTTTTTTAAATAAGTGGAGGGGGGCCTATAGAGACAGAAAGCAAGCTGTCTTTTTCCATTTCTTTACATATTTAACTATAAGTGTAGGGTGTAATATACATCCAAAGACGATGGCTGCATTGCCAATATGCATAGATGGAGAGGAAGACAATCTGTTTTGTGTGTAGAATAAAGGAAGGCATACCAACGAAGAATTAAACAGTTTTTTTGGATGATTTATTACCTCAACAATTAGATTACTTATCTCTAAAACAGTTGGAGCACTAAATTGGGTTATTTTAGGCACAAAAACATGTATTTTCCAACAAAATAGCAAAACAAAACCAAACAAAACCAAAACCAAAACCAAAACACGCAATGGCGGTTTTGCAAAACCAAAACCAAAACCAAAACACGACGGTAATCCAGATCCAAAACCGAATCCAAAACCAAAACACGGGGGTCAGTGACCATCTCTAATTATTATAGCTCACACAGAAACAGGAGAGTTGGCATTTTTCAGTGCTAAGAACAATTATAGGGCTGACAGTTTTGTTAAAAGTCTCCAATAACATTCTACTGTTCCACAGCTTGCCTAGAGACAGGTAAGATGGCAGTGTTCAGTGCTGAAAGAGAAATAATACGGCTGGCAGTGTTCTTAAAAGTCTCTAGTCACATTCTACTGTGCCATAGCTCACCCAGAAACAGGTAAGGTGGTAGTTTTCAGTGCTAAATAAGAAATAATAGGGCTAGCAGTGTCCTTAAAAATATCCAGTCTCATAGTACTGTGTTATTATAGCTCACACAGAAACAGAAGAGATTGCAGTGTCCAATGCTGAAATAAAAATAATAGGACTGGCAATGTTCTTAAAAGTCTCCAGTCACATGCTACTGTGCCATAGCTAGCCCAGGAATGGGAGAGGTGGCAGTGTTCAATGCTGAAAGAGAAATATTAGAGCTGGCATTGTTATTAAAAGTCTTCAGTCACATGGTACTCTATTATTACAGCTCAGACAGAAAAAGGAGAGGTGGCAGTTTTCAGTGGCACTGTTATTAAAAGTCTTAAGTGACATTCTACTGTGCCATAGCTCGCCAAGAAAAAGAATGGTTTGCAGTGTGCAGTGCTGAAAGAGAAAAATAGGGCTAGCAGGGTTCCTATAAGTCTCTATTGACATTCTACTGTGCCATAGCTCGCTCAGAAACAGAAGAGATGGCAATGTTCAATGCTGAAAGAGAAATAATAGGGCTGGCAGTGTTCTTAACAGTCTCCAGTGACATTCTACTGTGCCGTAGCTCGCCCAGAAACAGGAGAGGTATCAGTCTGAAATGCTGAAGACAAATAATAGGACTGGCAGTGTTCTTAAAAGTCTCCAGTCACATGGTACTGTGCCATAGCGAAAAAGAATGGATAGCAGTGTTCAGTGCTAAAAGAGAAATAATAGGGCTAGCTGTGTTCTTAAAAGTCTACAGTCATTTTCTACTGTGCTTTAGCTCACCCAGAAAAAGGAGTGGTGGCAGTGTTCAATGCTGAAAGAGAAATAATAGGGCTGGCAGTGTTCTTAAAAGTCTCCAGAGATATTCTATATAATAACACAGTAATATGTGACTGGAGACTTTAAAAAAACTGCTAGCCCTATTTTTTCTCTTTCAGCAATGAACACTGCCACCTATCATGTTTCTGGGCTTTCTATGGTACAGTAGAATGTGACTGGAGACTTTTAAGAACACTGCTAGCCCTATTATTTCTCTTTTAGCATTGAACATTGCCATCTCTTCTGTTTCTGTGTGAGTTATAATAACCCAGTACAATGTGACTGAAAACTTTTAAGAACACTGCCAATCCTATGTTCTCTATTTCATCAGTGAACATGCCAACTCTCCTGTTTATGGGCAAGCTATGGCACAGCAGAATGTGACTGGAGACTTTTAAGAACAATACCAGCCCTATTGTTTCTCTTTCAGCACTAAACACTGCCACCCCTCCGGTTTCTGGGTGATCTATGGCAAAGTAGAAAATAACTGTATACTTTTAAGAACACTGCTAGAATATTATTTCTCTTTCAGCACTGAACACTGCTATCTATTCTTTTTTTTTGTCGAGCTTTGGCACAGTACCATGTGACTGGAGACTAGTAAGAACCCTGCCAGTCCTATTATTTCACTTTCAGCATTGAACATTGCCATCTCTTCTGTTTCTGGGTGGGCTATGGCACAGTAGAATGTAATTGGAGACTTTTAAGAACACTGCTAGCCCTATTATTTCTCTTTCAGCACTAAACATCTGGGTGATCTATGGCACAGTAGAATGTCAATGGGTTGAAACTAAACATGTACATGCAACACAGAGCCCAGGACAATGAAACCTTGCCTTGCACTACAGTTAGGTTGTACACACATCTCGGTAAGACACAATAAGGGGCAGACAGGTCTAAATGTCTGGATATTGGTCTGAAATGTGCACATTAAGCATCCATGATACTCCATTTTAAAGGTTGTAGTTTACTGTGACATTAGACACTTGTCCCTGTGGAACAAATTATTGGAGTGTCCTACTGGATTTTAAGCACTCATGTGTGTACCTTGGAGGTTTGGGATATTGGCTTGTTGTGGGTGAATGCTTTTGTATGTGTATTATTTCCCTAATCACAATCTTTGGCACAAATTGACATAGGATGACAGTTTGGCACTAATTTGGCACATCATTTTAAACATAAATGTCTTGTAAGACACTTTGCAAATATTGTTTAAAGGAATGTAGACTCAGTGTTCTGAGATAACACTGTCCTGACACTGGGAAAAAAGTCTGATTTTTACCATCAAGACTTAATATGCCTACAATAAGTAACAACCACATAGTTTCATAAGAATTTATTTTTTTTATATATCTATAACATTTTTTACAAATAGTAACAAAAAATAAAAAATCAACATAAATTTAATACATTATTTTTTTTAACTTCTTTTGTGTGGCACGGGGCCCATCACATGCCTGGCCTAGCTTCTCGTTACCCGTGATGTTGAGGACTCAGAGGAAGCATCCGAACTCTCGAGGGCAGCAGATTGTGCCCGACGCTGTGAAGGTGCAGGGGGGGAGGCAAGAGGTCTGGACAGGGAGGGGGGAGGCAAGAGACTGGGAAGGGAGGGGGGAGGCAAGAGACTGGGAAGGGAGGGGGAGGCAAGAGTCTGGGCAGGGAGGGGGGAAAGAGCCTGGTAAAGGAGAAGGGCAACAGCATGGGCAGGGAGATTGGCAAGGGTCTGCGAAAGTAGATGGGCAAGGCTCTGGGCAGGGTCCGGGCTAGGGATTGGGGCAAGAGCATGGACAGGAGAGGGGCAATAGCATGGACAGGGAGGGCAATAGCATGGACAGGGAGGGTGGAGGTAAGAGACTGGGCATGAAGGGGGGAAGCAAGAGACTGGGCATGGAGGGGGGAGGCAAGAGACTGGGCATGGAGGGGGCAGGCAAGAAACGACTGGTGTTGGGGGGTGGGGAATGAAGCAGGTGTGGTATGGGGTGAAATGGGGGAAGGTAATGTGCCGGTGGTGCGTTGGGAGTGGGCATGCAAGAGATCACCTAGGAGTGTTGCAATATTAGTTAAGGTGGAATTGACAGTGGACATTTGGGTGGTGAATGTGCTATTGAAAGTGGTGAGTGTGTTATTCAAAGTGGTGAGTTGATGTTCCATTCGGGGTATAGTGCTTGCTATTTGTGCAACATGAGTGTCCAGTGAATTGGTGATGGCTTCAAATTGTGGAGATACGAGTGAGAGTAACTGCACCCTCGAGAGTTCAGCCTGCTCCCTCTGAGGCTCCTCTACATCACGGCCAGCTACCTCCTCCACCTCCCCAGCAGCCTGGTCTTCACTTTCTGTATATAGAGACAAAGAGTAGAGAAGATTTTAAATCCAAAGTTTGATGCAAAATGTTACCTTTTTAAACAATCGGGCACAAGCGTGATGCAGCATTTTACAAGATTAAGATTTCAGGGAATTTGCAAACAAACAGGCCTCGCCAGTCCCAAAAAGCAGGCATAGACAAGTATTTTGTTAGCAGCTTGCCATGGGCCAACACATTAAGACATTTTCTATTCAGTGTGTACATTTAATGTGCTAGTATGTGATAGGCAAACACATTTTGACAGTAAAGTTTGACAGAAGACACATCCAGAGAGTTGTCACATGTGCAGATACAGAATACAAACATTAATAGACATTAAATAATGAGAATCATCATGTACCTAGGGGAGAGAGATCTCCTATTTGGGCTGGGCTAGAGCCAGTGTCGATGTCGCCCACGCCAATGATTTGGCAATTGAAATGGCAACGCTTGTACGCTCCTTGATGGGTGTTAATGTGGCCTCCAGGGGAGGGCCCCCGCCAGTGCCTTGGGCATGTTGCTGTGCCTTTGATATCTTACGTTTCAGCCATAGTTTATAGGCAGCCCATCTGTGGAAATGAAAAGGAATATGCAGTTCAATGGCAGAATAGAACAAAACATGCAACTTCATAGTGTCCTTTTGCAATTAACACACCAAAGAACAAAAACAATACACAGTGAAATGTGTGTGGCTTTTCAAGAATGGATAATATAGAACACTGAACATGTTTATTTGTAAAAGTACCATGGTGATTTCGTAGTGTAACTAAGGCCTTGCTAGAGAAATGACTAACACAGACACAAAGATGTGTTAAGGTCACAGTCGTCTAAATAGTAATATGTTTTGAGTCATCTAAACAAAAGAGTGCTTTAGAAGAAACATTAGAGTTGTACCGTGTCTGCACTTCTGCAGGTTTACGCCGGCATCACGAAACAACATTTATTTTGTTGGTAATTTTAGCCCATTTCTGGGTTCGCTCATATCCAGTTATGGATTCCTGTCCCAAATGAAATTCAGTAAGAACTTCTTCAACAAGGATTTGGATTTCTGAATTTATTTATTCTGCGCCGTTTTCACACTGCTGCCGGGCACTCGGTGCTGGGTCCAGCCTCCGACATTTTGCTATAGAAAAGAAATGGAGGGTGTTTATTTGCAAAGCAAAGAGTCAGGTGCAATGAGGCCCACATTGTAGGCCACCCTACCCCCTTAAAGAATGCATTCGTCAGACTCCAACCTAAGTATCCAGCACATGCACCTTATTATAAAAATGCTTGTTCTTTCTATATATACACACAACAGTCACTTCTCAAACTGACCCCAAAAATTAGTTAACCAAATTAACTGATTGCAAATAGTCACTGTTGACTCGATTACATTGTTATTAAAGTTGGAAACACAGTTAACTCACCTTAAAGATTGCATTTAGCAGACTCCAACTCATGTATCAAGCACATGCCCCTTAATCTAAAAAGCCTTGTTGTTTCTATATATAACCAACAGTCACTTAGCCAACTGTATTTTAAAATTAGTTGAATAAAATAACTAATTCAACATTCTGCTAATACTACCACTATCCATTTTATATTTTATTACATTGTTTATCATGTTGGCAACACAGTTAACTCACCTATCTCCCATTCCAAATTTTGAACAGGAACAAAACAATGTAATTTGAAATGTAAGGTAAATGCAAAATAAAGCCATAAAGATGATTAAGAGTATACAGTATATAGTCCCTTTTTTAAAAAAAAACCGAGCAAAATAAGTGCCTAGATACATTTGCAGTAATCTGACCAACAATGCTATAATCTACTTAATAGTGGGTTTTGTGGGGGAAAACCCATTAGCAGAGTGTTGCAGTAAATCTGATACTTTGCCTGTACATTTTGAGGGCAAGGCCACTATTTGAAAGTTGCAAGCACAGTACAAGGTTGGGCCCTATTCTTAAGCAAACATGTTGTTTCAACATATGACATCAAATAGTACTTACTGTAGGATTTGTTTGTCCAAATTCTGGTAAAATATGCAATGAAAATTTTATTTCGCCACAGCATAGCCTGCCCTGGTAAATTGGACATGAGCAGGAATGAAGTAAGAGTCCAGGTGGATTTAAATGCATGATTACATTAATAGGCCAGGTGTACACTGTCTTCCTAATTGCAGGGCGGAGAGTACTCGTCTCACCTGCGACGACCGCAATGTTTTAGGATGGAGAGGCAGCCATTACACACACAGGTGTCTGAAAGATCCGCTTGAGACGTCAGCGCGCCCATACGTGCTCAGAGAACCAATCAGAGCGTAGACTACTGCAGAGTAGTTATTTGGATTACAAAATGAGGTCTGCAGTGTTCTCCAGAAGAGAGTTGCGGGCTCTGACCGAGGGCATGGATAACGTGCCCTAGGGCAGATACATATCAAATGAGGTGAAGCTGCGGGCTTACTTACGAGTCCTTCGGCATATACGCCTCTGATTTAACCGCCGGCAGACGGTGTTCCAACTACAGAGGAGCTGGTGCGACCTCCACCGCCGTCAGCCTCAACTGCTCCGCGAGCTCCGAGAGGAGATCATAAGAAGTGAGTTCTCTATTAATCGCAAAACACGTGTGTAAACATATATTTTTGGGATATGTATCCAAATATGTTTACCCAAATCACCTGACATGGCCTACCACTACATATCAATCTTCCTCCACACTAGAAAGGTCATTCCCCTTCCAATGCACCCAACCTGCTTTGGCTCCTGTCTCCTAAATTTGGCTGCTGAACATTTACTTTCCTAAATGATTTATTGAGAAAGTTCAGAACATTAATGTAGGTTTTTGATTCAAGCTCTCCAACTCTTGACCCCAGTGCTGTAACTTGCTGACCTTAGCTTAAAAAACAGTTGAAGTTTATAGTGGCAGATGTGTTTTTATTATTGCCAAAACATTTGAAAGCCAGCTTGGAAAACCAAGTCCTTAGCTCATTTTCAGAGATTTTGAAGGTCCCATAAGGTGCAAACATATTACCTACTGTACTATAAATACCTTAGCTGTCATTCATCAACTGGCTATTTGCAATGTGAGGGAGTCCCAACAAAGGATGATTTCAAAAGTATTCTCATCATCCACAGTATTTGATATCCCTCGACTAATTCAGTGGCGCTGTACAGAGAGAACTCATTTACAACAGTACCTGCCCCATTGGAGCTTACAGACTAAAATTCCCTAACATATCCACACAGACTACTGCCAATTTAGTATGTTTTGGGAGTGTTGTAGTCAACACATGCAACTATGGAGTGAACATGCAAACTCCACACAGATAAGGCCATGGTCAGGGCTCATACTCCTGACCCCAGTGCTGTGAGACCAAAGTGCTAACCACTAGGCCACTGAGATATTCCACATCCCTACAGTAAAGACAAACATTTGCTACAGTTCATGTGAAGTGGTTTGTGTCTATCATGTTTATATTCTTTCTTTTGTAGTTATTAATATTTGTCTGTTCTGGCAATGAGAAGTTTATTTATATTGTCTGATCACATGATTATCGTACTACTATCGTATATTAAGCTGGTGAATCTTTGAACAATATCCAGTTAATTTTTGGCTTGTTTCAAACAAACCGGGCATGTTGGGAATGGCCGCAACGCCGGCAGCCGATGGTGGAGGAGGTGGAGGATGATGAGGAGGAGGAGCAGCTGCAGCAACAGCAGGTGCCAGCGCGGGCCGCAGGGCGAGGCGGAGGAGGAGTCTGACGAGAAATCTAAGGCCGATTCCCAGCCTGAACCCCAGTTCTCCGCCACCGCCTCTGGTGAGACTGAGTGGGAGTTGGAGGCGGAGCCAGAACCCGAGGTCCAGACAGAACAGGAGGGTGACGGGCAACTTGTGGTGCCTCAAGTTGTTGAGGCATTAGGAGATGGTAAATATTTACATGAAAGGCTTTTCAGATTTAGATAACATTGCAATGTCCATTATTCTTGTAAATAATCCCTGCTGTCACACATGTTGATTAAAAGGTGACATAAATGTCACAGGTTTCAATCATAATGGCCATCCAAATTTGATTTTGTGTAAACAAGAAAACAACAGCTAGAGCCATCTTAACACATGGCCACGCAGGGCCACACGAGCAGAGGGGCCCGATAGGCTTGTCAACTTGTCAGTATATTATTCTATAGATTTTTAATGCTATTATAAAACAATTCTCTTGCAATAAAGTGAGCTAAAGTTTGGTTTGAACACTTGATTAATTATACAAAATTGCTAGTAATTTTGTACTGTGCCACCTCTGTCTATATGATTAAACAACTGAGTGACTTTTTGGAATGGAAAATCTTGCTTTACCAAATCAAGGGTCATGTTATATTAGGCAAACGTTTATAGAATAATGTTTTAATGGTAAAACAATGAATTTGTTGGAGGTACTAATAAGGATGAGCTGAATTTTCAATACAATTTTGGTTTAATTCCTATGAGTGATTGTGTAGGTAGGGCCCCAGTGTACTGCTGTGGCCTGGGGCCTACAATGCTGTTAAGGCGATCCTGTCCAAGGCCCTCTCCCCGGGGCACATCAGAATTTTGTACATCTCAAAAATTGCAACACAAAATCCTTATCAACGTATAATGTGCGGCCAAATGCATTTGGAGCAAGAGGCCTAACAGTTGAAAGTAATGTAACAGTACACATCTCTAGTAAGTCCTATCTGTTTCACAAATTAGGTTTGCATGTATTTTATTATATACTTTTTTTTTTTTTGCTTTCAGCACACATGGAGGAAGCTGACACTTGACCCCCCCCCCCCCCCCCGCCCCCACCAACATTGACTGAAATTGGGCTGAATTGAACAAATTTATAAAAAAATAAAAAAACAACAAAAAATCCCCCAAAAATATATAAAACACTTCCAACAGAAAATGGCCTACTGGTCTACACTCTATGAGTGATTTTTTTTTTTTTTATGTAAATAGTTTTAATACATACTATAAATATTTAAAATTTTTTGAAGAGTTTAATAACAATATGTTAGAAAAACAGATTCATTGGTGTGTGTGTCTTTATTAATATATTCTAATTACACAACATGTGGGTCTAAGGACAAAAGGGAATGTATATAATAATCCAAAAAGACTAACATTTATGGAAGATGGTTTGTTTAGAACTCCATCATTATTTCTATAGCAGAAAAGGTTTGCATTTGCTCTTTGCATGTCAGCAAAAAGGAACATGTGCCCTCCACCAACATTCCACCCCACCAAGATGTAGGCCATCTGTGCCCTGTGTACAAGATTAATTCCAAAAGGTATATGGCAAATGCCATAGCTAATAAGCTAGTTCCCCAAATCATATGCCATTGTAGTGATAGTCCAAGATTAACTTCAAGTGTCAGAGCAAAGCCAGTCATACATTGAAGAGAACATCCAAACTGTACACAGATGAGTCCATGTTTGGGAATTGAACTCATACCCTCAGTGCTGTAAGGCAGAAGTGCAACTGATGCAATGCACCATGCTACTCGACTGACTGTGGTGAGCCTGCTGTTTGGATAAAGCTAAGTACATCACATAACCTGTAAGCCGTAGATCCAGATTAAACTAGGTTTCCAGGAAATGTTGCATTTAACTCCAAGAAGCCTGTCCCCTCCAACCCCCCCCCTCTTAGTCCTTTCCTAGTAAATAATGTCAGCATGCACATAATAATGTGCATGTGAACTGTGGGCCATGACGCTTTTTGAAAATTCAAACAATTAACATTGTCAGCCATTAAAAAAGAACTTGCCATAATCAAGTTGCAGCAGATCACAATACATGTTAAATATGAGGGCAGATTTGACATTATGCTTCAGCGTGTAGAACAAAGTTTAAAAAAAACGAAAAAAATTGGAGCAAGTTCCTGAGGTGTTTCTTGGATGAATGATTAAAGTCCACAATCTGCACATAAATATTATGGGTATGCTTGGTATTTTAATGCATGTCTGCACTTTGCAAAGTGCTAACCACTGAGCTTCCTGTGAGATTCCTCTTTTGTATGTAATGCTCTTCAAGCTGGTTTTTCAAATTGAAGTTTGTGTTAGTGGTTACCTACCCCACTTTCCAAAAAGGCAGTCATGAGTTCTAATCCAGACACACACCCTTTATCTGTGTTGAGGTTGTATGCACTCTACGGTGTGTGTGTGTGTGTGTATCATTTATGGAAGAGTATGCTATGCATTTTCATAACGACCCAGATAGAATTATACAACTGCATACATTTTCAGAGATCCTTTATGCATGTGATTTTAATCGAGCGATATACATGCATTTTGCGTACTATACGGCAACTTGAACTCCAAAACACACAAAGCCCTTCAGCAATCTGTCTTTTAGGAATAAGTGTGGATTACACTAATTAATAGCATACGAAAAATATTGTTCAAAGTGTAACACGTCTGTTAAACTTGATAATGAATAATTAGTTAACAACTATACTGTTAAAATACCCACAGGGATTGTGTTTTGGTATGTGTAAACAAACTCGTCAGACCTCCCACATTGGCCGTGACGTATACATTGCTTAGCTTAACGTAAAGTGCTTCCGATCCATTGCTTCTTCTTCTACTGAAGAAGTCGGGTGTGTTTTCCGACTTTGAAATTCTTATTCCTATAGCGTAAGTGTAAAAGACCGCATGTGGGTGTGTTTTTCGAGTTTGAGATTCTTATTTCTCTAGCGTAAGTGTCTGCGTCTCTTAGAGTACGCTACGCAAATGACAATGCGAAAAGATAGGTACCTTAATGAATCAGGCCCCTTGTCTTTATCTTCATATGTTATCTCGATTGAATATTTGTCATGGGGCATTGCCCAGTCCTTGTAGGTATAGATTTGTCAAATAACACAGGAGTGAGATTTTGTAAGTTTAACCCACTCTGGTTGGATACTATGAGTACTAGGGTGAACCTTATCGTTCCTTGGGAAGGGTTTTTTACCGATAATAAGTTATCTTTGTCTACGAATATTCTTTGGGATGCATTTAATGCCTTCTTAAGGGGAACCCTGATTAAAAATATTTCTGAAGTTAATAATTCAAATAGAAGAATAGAGTCTAAATTGGAACAGCGTTGCAGGGATCTAGAGTGTTTATACATTAGCTCGCATTCACCTGAAGATCGTCTCCAGTGGTTGAAGGCTCAGGTAGAATGGAGAGATTATCTCCTAGACAAGTCAAAATGTTGCCTTTTATTCTCTCAGCATCGGCAATACTCAGAGGCGGATATGGGTGGAAGCTACTTAGCGTGTCTTGCAAAGGAACAACAATCCAGTAGAGTTATCCCTGCAATTCAAAATACTCAAAATGTTAAAATTTTTAGAGGTGGTGAAATTGCAGATACTTTTAACCAATTTTATAAGGAAGCCTATGCCTCTAGGTTACAGTATTCTCACACTTAATTAATTACTTAGACTCCATTAAACTCCCCTGTCTTTCTCAGGACTTGGCCTTTCTTTTGAATGCGCCTCTTAAACGTGAGGAAATAAATGCTGCTATATCCTCATTCCCTGGCCATAAGGCGCAGGGAATTGATGGTCTCCCTATAGAGTTGTTTAAAAAATTCAAAAACATTTTTGTTCCCCAAAAGTCAGAGGTGTTTAATGGTTTATTTGAATTGGGTTCATTACCCCCATCAATGTTATAGACCCATCTCCTTTCTCTGTACTGATGTTAAAATTTTGGCTAAGATTCTTGCCTCTAGGCTTAATTTGGTTATTTCTGAAATTGTTCACCTTGACCAGATGGGTTTTATGCCAGGTAAATCTACTATTTCAAACCTAAGACGTCTTTAAACTCACATTTAGTTGCCCCATTTGGCTGAGGAGGGGGCGGTGGTGGTATCTTTGGATGCTGCCAGGGCCTTTGACTCAGTAGAGTGGGAATACTTATGGGAGGTGCTGCGTCGATTCGGGCTGGGGGTGGAGTTTATTAAATGGATTAGGCTATTATATTGTGAGCCGGTGACAAGAGTTTCAGTAAATGGCCCCACATTCCCCTCCTTTAGATTGGGGCAAGGGACCAGGCAAGGCTGTCCCATGTCTCCAGTGTTGATTGCATTGGCCATAGAGCCCCTTGCCTGTTTGATAAGGGATCATCCTTTAATTGTTGGGCTCCCAGTTGGAAAAGTGCGGGATTATATAGCTCTTTTTTTTTTTTTTTAAGTTTTATTCTTGAGAGGTCAATAATAAATATCAGTCCAAGATAGTATCCATAACAATCAAATCAAACAAGTTCAAAGACCTATACATTCAGTGTATATCAAACAGAACAAAAGCATGATATTGACCAAATTTTAATTGTAGGGAGAGAAGAGAGAGGAAACAGAGAAAAGAGAAGTTGTCAGAGTGAGAAAAACCAAATAGACTAGGGGGCGGGATTATATAGCTCTTTATGCTGATGACATGTTGTTGTTTTTGAATGACTCGGATGCCTCCCTTGACTGTCTTTTAGAACTAGTTAATAACTTTGGAGTTTTTTCAGGTTTGCTGATTAACTGGGACAAATCTTATATATTTCCCCTTCATGGTGTTCTTCCCCCAGAGGACAGGATTAGACACTTCCTTAAATGGACTAAAAGTTTTAAGTATCTTGGAGCCTGGATATTCAATTTGGCTAGTGAATTTGTTTCTCTTAATATTAACCCGATTATAGAATATTCTAAAATAAAATCCCATATTTGGAAAACACTTCCCCTTACAGTATCGGGAAGGAATAACCTATTTAAAATGGTAGTACAGCCCAAATTTCTATACATCCTCCAGCACTCTAATATATACCACCCGCGAGCGTTATTTTATAAAATTTACAAGCTCATTTCCTCATTTGTGTGGGATGAGGGCAGAGCCCATATACGATTGACTACATTATGTAGATCTAAGGCTGATGGACGATTAGCTCTTCCGAATCTGCTGATGTATTACTGTGCAGTGCAGCTTGCCCATTTGGTTAGCTGGGTGGGATATAAATTTCTGTAGACTTGTTGGGTTTTCTGGGCGAGCAGGCTGAGTCATATGCTTTTGGTGGTGCGCTCTTGTTGTCCTTGGAGATTTTACTCATGGGGAAATGCCCGAGTAAGGTGGCTACAATTGTTAGGAACCCCTCCAGCCGGCACAACACAACCCAGAGTCTACTCTGTCAATCAGGTGTTCATTGGAGCCCCTGATGGTGGGGACAGACTGGGCTGCAGACCGACAGAGGGTCGTGAAGTGTGTACCGGCTGGGGAGAACCCAGGCCAGCGGAGTGAGGTCCACGCAGAGGTCAAGGGCCGGCAGCAGGTTGCAGTTCCAGTAAACAAGCCGGGGTCAAGGGTCACAGGCAAAACAGGAGAAAAGGTAAACAGGCCAGAGGTCAGGGTCACGGGATACACAAGCGAAGTCCAAATCCAAGCCAAGGGTCATACACGTGAGATCAGTAGAAGTTCAATAGACAGGAACAGGAACAAAGCAGGTCAGCAGACTGGGTAGCAGAAGCTATAACCGGCAACGAGGCAGCAGACCTCATTGCCTTAAATACCAATACAGACCAATCAGTAGTTGGATACACTGCTGCAGGCTAATTACTCATACAGAGCAGGGCCAATCAGGGCTTGTCCCTGAAATACACAGATGCAGGCTAATGCCTGTAATATCAGCCCACTAATTGAATCAGCCTGTCATGCGCATGCGCCCGCCTACCGCCGGGACGCAGCGCTATTGTAGAGGCGTCCGGCCGTTGCCTTGGTGACGGCCGGGCAGGAAGAGGAAATGACGTCCCGGTCGTCAAGGTGACGGCCGGGACGCCAGGGAGAGCCAGAAGCGAGCCGCGGCGGCTGTGAGTACCGCCGCGGCTCGTGACAACAATAATCAAACAGGCTGTGGAAATTTGGCATATCTCACAGAATATACTAGGAAATCAAGGATATGATCCTTTTAACCCTCTATTGCATAATCTCTCCTTCCCGGAACTAAATAAATTGCAAGAGTATAATATTTGGCAGAGGTATGGTATCATTAATATTGGACAGTTGTATCAGTCTGGTTCATTGAAATTCTTCGCACAATTATCACAAGAAAGGGGGATACCTAACTCTGCTTTTTACTGTAATCTGCAGCTACGTCATTCTTTGAACACGCAGTTTCCTGCCTCCCCTCCATTAATTAAATCATCTTCCCTTAAATCTCTTTTACAAAATGTGGGTACGAGTAAAACTATATCCCAGCTTTACTCAATTATTAATGGTTCTTTGGCTCCTAGAGATTTAGACTCATTAAAAGTCAAATGGCAGGTGGATCTGGGTCCACTATTGGATGAGTAATAGACGCACATGCTTAAATCTCTTCGTAATGCTAATTTCTGCTTAAAGTACCAGCAAATACATTTATATGTGCTTCATACTTCAAACTCCAGGGGTTTGCATCATATGGGCCGGAAAGGTGATTCCTCTTGTCCAAAATGTAGTTTTTCCCCTGCTGATTTCTGGCATATGTTATGGGATTGCCCAGCTGTAAATAGTTTCTGGACGGAGGTCTGGAACTGTGTGCTTAATACTGTTCCAATGGCTGCCCCATGAATCCTAAATGCTGTTTGTATGGAATATCGTTAGAATATTTAATTAATAAATATGCAGCTGCTTATATTTTTAATCTAATGACACTTGCTAAATTGGTTATTTCTAGGAGAAGGCTGCAGCTCTGACTCAATCAGTCTCTCACTGGCTGGGGAGATGGTCAAATGGCTCTTGAGAGAAACTGCAGCATTGTACTGTGAGTTTCTTTTGTTTGGTTTAAGTGAGGGACACTAGGCCGCTAACTCTAGAGAGGGAATACCTTTGTATTAGCTAGTAGCTGAATGGCTAGGATTTTGTTTTTGTTTTGTTTGCAAGCTGGTGAATAAAACTAGCTGAGGCTATTGAACCTGAAACACTCTGTCTACCCCAGAAGCATCCCCAATACTATTTTATTACATTTTATTACATCATTTGTTCTTCTGTGTGCAGCCCATCTTTGTCTATATACTTGTCTAAATGCCTACTGCTGCCACTGTCTGTCTAATGAACTTTGTGTTACAATCCATGAAGGTAAGGACCCAGGTCCTAACCCTGATTGTCACTGGCAGGCCTAGAGATGCAGAGTCTAATTGGTTCCCCCGATATTCACCAAGAACCCCCGCAAGGCAAGAGGGACTTTGTTGCTGGGAACTCCCAGGTTGTGGTCCTCTAGGATGCCCCAGGGAGTAGTACTGTGAAGATAGGTACTGGACAGAGCAGTACATATATAGGTGTGTGGTCAGCAGGCCAGTAGGTATACAGTAGACAAATAGGAGCGTGATCAGCAAGCCGAGGTCCGGTACACAGAAAGCAATCATGAGCGTGGTCAGCAGGCAGAGGTTTGGTACACAGAAGGCAATCAGGTGCGTGGTCAGCAGGCAGAGGTTGGGTACACAGAAGGCAATCAGGAGCAATTCCAAAGGAAAGAGACTGGGCAAGACACAGGTATCAAAACCAGGTGTCAGGAGCTGGCAACAAAGTTGTTCTGACACTGGATGAGTGTCAGAGCGCTGTTTAAGTGACCAGGCAAGTTTGAAAAACCTGCCCGAGCTGCTGTCACATGAGCAGACACCCGGAAGTGCCAGGCAATGGCATGAGCGAGACAGCACTGGAATGAGGACGGGTAAGTTGTGACAGTATCCCCTGCCATAAGGGTGGACTCAGGACACCCTAAAAGGTTTGTTTGGAAATTTTCTGTGAAATTGCTTAAGAAGACAGAGAGCATGTATATCCGAAGCTTTGATCCATGAATGCTCCTCTGGACTGTAGCCTTTCCACAAGAAATTGTACCATACCTCTGGACTTGCAGGAATCCAAAATCTCCTTCATATTCCCATTGGTCTTGGGTCCACACCGGAGGCGGTGGGTGGGTGGAAGTAGAAAATTGATTCTGGACGACTGGCTTCAGAAAATAGATATGGAACGCGTTAGAAATGCGAAGAGAAGGTGGCAAATCTAACCTGAAGGCTACCAAATTAATGATCGCCGAGATCTTGAATGGACCAATAAATCTGGATGCCCTTTTATACTAAGAACTTTTAACCGGATATTACTAGTGCACAACCACATCATGTCTCCGGGAGCCAATTTAGGAACAGCACGCCTTCTTTTGTCAAAACTCGCCTTGGAACGATTAGTAGCTTTCTTCAAACTAGTTTTGACTTTTGCCCAAATAGAAGAAAATTTGCGGAAAAGAGGATCTACTGCCGGAACTGGAGAATTCGGAACCTGAGATAACGTGGGAAGTATCGGATGGCATCTGTACATCATGAAGAAGGGGGAGTTCGAGATGGCCTCATGAAAGTGATTATAATGGGCGAATTCTGCCTAAGAGAGAAATTCAACCCAGTTACTCTAATTGGCAGACACATACATATGCAAATATTTCTCGAATTCCTGATTGGTTCTCTCGGTTAGGTCATTGGAATGAGTATGGTAGGCGGATGAAAAATAAAGTTTAATTTCCAATTTGCCACTAAAAGCTCTACAAAACTTAAAGACAAATTTTATACCACGGTCAGATACAATGTGAAGAGGACAACCATGCAAACGAAAAACGTCTATGAATAGATCCGCCAAGGTAGAAGATGATAAAAGTCCTTTGAGAGGGACAAAATGAGCGGCCCTGGAGAAATGGTCGGTGATGACCGAGATAACTGTATATGCTTTAGGAGAAGGTAAGTCCGTAATAAAGTCCATGGACAAATGGGACCAAAGAGTCTCAGGAACTGGTAAAGGAATAAGAGGACCATAAGGTTTTTCACGAGGAACTTTATGCTGAGCGCACACAGCACAGTCGGACACAAAAGCTTTCACATCCTTGCGCAAGGAGAGCAACCAGTAATTGTGGGAGAGAAGTTCCCAGGTCTTCCTGACTCCAGCATGACCTGAAATCCGGGAGACATGAGCCCATCGAAGCAGTTTAATTCGTAAATGTGGGAGAATAAAAGACTTCCTGGAGTCCACGAGAGGGGTGGTTGCCAGGATACACTTAGGATCAAAAACTAACTATTTCTTCTCAGGAGGTTCACTGCTGTAAGAATCAAAGTACCTGGAAAGTGCATCGGCTTTCTGTTCTTGGGTCCCAGACGATATGTCAAATTAATGTAAAACCGGGAAAAAGAATGACCCACCTTGCTTGATGAGAATTCAAGCATCGTGCTGAATGTAAGTATAAGAGATTCTTGTGATCTGTAAAAGAAGTTACGGGAAATATAGCCCCCTCCAAGAGATGCCGCAACTCGGAAAGGGCCAATTAATGGCTAGTAGCTCCTTAACTCCTCTTCCGTAGTTTATCTCAGCAGGCAAAACGCAAGGGTGGAGTTTACCTGCAGAATCATATTGGGGCAGGATAGCTCCATACCATAATAGGAAGTGTCAACTTCTATGAGGAATGGTCGCTGACAATCAGGTTGGGTTGTAGTAATATAGGTGCCGAAGAAAAGACAGCTTTAAGTTGCTTGAAAGTTTCTGGAGTCCAAGCCTTGGTATTAGCCGATTTTCTAGTTAAAGCCGTGATGGGGACAATGATGGAAGAATAGCCCTTAATAAATGCCTGTAATAATTGGAGAAACCCAGAAAGCATTGAATAGCTTTCAACCCAGTGGGTTGTGGAAATCAGAAATAGCCTTCAGCGGGATCCATTTGAAATCCTGTACCAGAAATAATGTAGCCGTCAGAATTCAAACCCAGGGCTTCTGCCTCAGTAGACTGCTGCTCTGCTGACTGAGCTATTCTGGCTGCTGGACAGATTCTTGCCTTTATTCAGTGTTCTAGATCAGTTCCAGTGAATTCCTGATCTTCCATCATGCCTTAGCTCCACCCCTTGACTTCCTATAAAAGCCTGGCCAGTTCCTGTCTCCATTGCCTGATTATTAGGGTCTGTGCCTGTGATCTAGCTCCTGCTCCTGTTCCTGTTCCTGTTCCTGTCTACCAGCATCTACTACATGTGTACCGACCTCGGCTTGCCCTCCACTTTGCTTCTGTCTCAACCTTTGGACCTCTACGCCTCTCTGTGTACCGAACCGAGCTTGTTTGACCTCTCTTCCATCTCATCTCCTGTTAGCCAGCCTTCCTCTCTGCCACTGGGCTCCTATCTAGTCTCTGGACCGTGAGAGTAGCCCAGGAAAGGCAACTGTTCCTGTTCGAAGAGGCACTTTTCAAACTTGCAGAACAGCTGATGCTCCCTGAGGCGACAAAAGTACCTCTTGCACATGTCTCCTGTGAGAGGGAAGATCTTGTAAAAATATGAGAATATCTTCACGATAAATTATTGCAAACCGATACAGAAGGTCCTGGAAAATCTCATTCATGAAGTTTTGAAAGACCGCTGGGGCGTTGCTCAACCCAAAGGGCATCACCAGATATTCAAAGTGACCATCATGCGTGTTAAAGGCTGTCTTCCACTCATCTCCCTTTTCAATTCAGATGAGATTGTAAGCCCCTCATAAATCCAGCTTAGAAAAGACAGTAGCCCCTTTATTGCTTAAAAAGCTCAGAGATCAATGGTAGCGGATATAGATTTTTAACAGTGATGGCATTAAGACCTCTAAAATCAATGCAAGAACGAAGTCCCCCTTCCTTTTTCTTTACAAAAAAGAATCCTGCTCTTGCAGGAGAAGACGACTTCCAAATGAACCCTTTTTTTAGGTTCTCTTGAATATATTTGGACATAGCCTCGGATTCTGGAAGAGATAAGGGGTAAACCCATCCACTGGGAATGGGTTTCCCTGGGAGGAGGTCGATGCCACAATCCCAAATACGATGTGGAAGAAGTCTGGTTGCTTCCCGTTCACAAAAAACTTCAGCATAGCTCTGGTATTGAGCAGAAAGAGAAGGAGAACACTGAGATGTACGAAAAGGAACCACCTTGGCCATGCAATGGGAATGAAAGTGTTAGCTCCAGGAAAGGATCTGAGCAGTTCGCCATTCCTGGGTAGGGGAATGGAGGCAAAGCCATGGAATTCCCAGGATCAGGGAATTGATAGCCCTAGGAATAACCAAAGGAAATATCTCTGTGTAAAATCCAGACTTGAAGAATGAGAGGAATGGTTTGGATTGGAACTAGACCATCGCTAATAGTGCTTCCATCAATTGCAGTGAGACACATGGGTAGTTCTAAAGAACTGTAGGAATGGAGATTCGAGTCACAATAGAGGCAGAAATAAAATTGGCCGCAGCACTAGAATCCAAAAGGGCAGAAAGGTATATAGGATTGTCCCAAAATTAAGGGAAACGGCAAAGAGAAGACTTTCTTCATTGCAAGAGCTGCAGGGATACAAACAATTTGGACCCAACGAGACCTCTCCTTGTCTCGTTCGGCCTTGTTGTCTCCTGGGAGTATTAGACAGGTGCCCAGGAGATGGCCATTCCCACCGCAATAAAGACAGAACTTGTGCTCCCTCTCCTTAGGAGTCAGACATGCTCTACCCAATTGCATGGGTTGCTCATCGCCTCAATGCCGAGACTGCTCTTTCTCCAGAGACCTTTCTTTGAAAGGCAGATCCACCTTAATACACAAGGAGATAAGGTCGTCAAGGGTAGCTGGAAGTTCCTGTGAAGTCAATTCACCCTCTATTCGTTCTGACAACCCCTGCCAGAAGGTTGCTACTAAGGCTTTGTTGTTCCAGCATAGCTCAGAGGCCATAGTTCTGAATTGAACAGGCAAACCGACTGTGAACCCTGACGCAAAAGTAGAATTCCAGTGGCCGTCTCCAGTGGAGACTTTTCCAGGCTCATCAAAAATGTTCTTAATGGTAGACAAAAAATCAGTGTATTTGTGAAGGAAGGGATCCAACATAGGAGATGCCCAGTAGAGAGCTTGTCCTGAAAGGAGGGATTTAATATAGGCAACTTTGGCTTTTTCTGAATGGAAATTTCCAGGGAGAAGCTCAAATTGAATAGCACATTGGTTCAAAAATCCCCTGCAAGTTTGGGATCCCCATCAAACTTGGGAGGATTAGGTATGCACAATTAAGAACTGGCTGCTGGGGAAGTGGTAGACACGGATTCAAGAGCTGAAGCAGTCTAACCAGATGCTGCAAGGGTATTCTGAAGGGCGTCAATACGGGCAGACAGACCTTGAAGAAATTCCAGCAGCTGCTGTTGGTTAGCCTCCTTCCAACCAGATGTTCAAGTAAATCCCTAGGGGAGGGATTCTCCGCAGTGTCCATCTGGGTCAGAGCAAACTGTTAGGATCCAGGAAGGTAAGAAACCAGGTACTAACCCTGATTGAAGCTGGCAGACCTAGAGGTACGGAGTCTAACAGGTACCCCGGTATTCACCAAGAACCGCAGCAAGGCAGGATGGACTTTGCTGCCGGGAATTCGCAGGTCGCGGGCTCTAGGAAGCCTCAGGGAGTAGTACTGCGGATATAGGAACTGGACAGAGAAGTACACTGGGGATCAATAGGTACGTGGTCAACCCTAAGGCAACATTCAGTTGGAAATGTAAACGCATTCTATAGACTAGAGCAAAAAGCACAACAATACAGCATGCGTGCAACAGATGTAAGAGCTAGATCAGGGGTGTCCAACCTTTTAGCTTCCCTGGGCCACATTGGAAGGCGACAAGTTGTTTTGGGCCGCACATAAAATACACTAGCACTAATGATAGCTGATCATCCAAAAAAAACATAGAAAACATTGCTAATGCTCCTTGTTGTTGCTCAGTGCTTCAATGACATGCTAATGGCTGCTGTCAAACATCAAGTGATATTGTTACAACATTTTATGAAGGGCTTCAATACAGCAGTCATTAAGACAGGAAGATAAGGTCCGTGATGCTCCAGGACCAGGTGAGTTTATGCACTAGTCAGCGTCCCTTGAAATAATAAAAAAAACAAAAAAAACCCCTAACTTACCTTTTAATCGGCTTGTTCTCTGATCCTTTTCTCTTGTTTTTTCCGTTTCACTGCTGCTGATAGTTCGCGCGGGTGACTCCTGTGTGCTGTGCTCCGCAATGGATGTCGGATGTGATGACGTCACGCCCGACATTCACTGCGAGCGCCGCACAGAGAAGGAGACCAGGGAGGGACCGCGTGACCACAAGGTAAGTATTTTCTTATCTATTTCTTTTTTTGCAGGATTTTTTTTTTTATTAACAGCGCTGCCCACTTGCCACAACCAAAACTCCTGCTGGGCCACATTTACAGGCGTGCTAGGCCGCAGCACACTGTCAATGCTGAACGGACCTGCAGTGTGCAGCCGTCAGCAGCAAGCCCCTGCCCCGATCGCCCCCCCCTGGATCCGCCACTGTTCTGAGATGCATTAGCATAGACTTTCAAATTTTAATTTTTATTAAACAAAACATGGTCCGTTATGTCTGTTACTAAGGTCTGTTACTAAGGAGGTGTGTGCAATTATTCATTTAATTATGCTCATTAACACTTTAGGCTGCCATTAGTGCTTGTGTTGTATGTTTGTTTCAATCTGAAGTATGCCTTACTGGTTAGACAACTGAGCTGGCAACAGTAGGGTCATGAGTTCAAATCCACAATCATACCTGTATCTGTGTGGATTTTGTATATTCCATGTTTCTGTGGGTTTACTCCAATGTGTCACTTATAGAAGAGTATGCTAGTATATGTTTTGGTGCTTGCTTTGTCTATAGCATTGTATTGTGCATGGATATTTATGTTTTTCAAATTATTAGCTGTTAAATTCGCATTCACAGTTAATTATAGTTCAAAATTACACATGACACATTTTTCATGTTGGACAACAAGAGAATGTGGGTCTGTAGTTCTTTATTGTTTAACCTTAAACCTTCATGATTATAGTAGTGCCTGTGTTGTGTTGAATGTTGTTTTGGAGCACTATAAGCTTAGTTTATGGTTTATGTACTCACATTTATTTTTTACCTAAGAGCACTTTCAAACATGGTGCTTGACATTTAAGTCTATATAATGGATGTAATGCTCGATCTGCATGTTGGTTTAGTGGTTAGACAATCCACTTTTCATCAGTGAGTTCGATTCCTGAACCAATTTGTGGAATATGCCTATATTGCATGCTGAAATTTGTGTGGATGTACAACATATACAAGCAGCTGTTCCAAATAATTTGAATCCAAAAAATAGAAAATATCCACAGATAAAAGCAAACAAAAAAAAGGAAAAAAATTACAATCAATTTTAAGTCCAATTATTATTATTATTATTATTATTATTATTATTATTATTATTATTATTATTATTCACTGTAGAATGGCATCAAGCCAGTGATGGCTGCATAGTTAGTGTGTATAGTTCTAAGTGTATAGTTACAAGTGTAAAAAAAAATTAAATAGCATAATTCGGAATTATACCAGAGTTAAACAGGAGAAAACAGGAAAAGAACATTCAGCCTATTACCACAGCTACACAAGGACAACAGTCAGTATTCATCTGAAACTCCATATTCTACTCCTGATGTTTCCATCTCACCCTGGCTACAAGCTTCACAACACAAAAACACTGTTTTTGACTTTGCTCTTATTTTCTACTAAGCTCATGAAGTTTGTTTTATATGTCAGTTTATTTTCCCTGCAAAATCCCTTCTGGTTAATCAGCCTGCTGTACTATTTGCTCAGCCACTCCCTACCCATGCTACAGCTATTTCAGTCCCCTATCTCATCAGTACTTACAATTCTACTCAAGGCTTTGTCTGCCATCACAAGTAGGAAGAAATTATACTGACTTTGAAGCCCTCTCCTCTCTCATGACTCTATAATTACTCAGCTACTCAATCACTTGTTCTTTATTACTCTCCATTCAATACTTCCACCCACATCCCCACATGGCTCCCCACATCAATACTCTATACTATCCAGACATCCATGAATAAACTACATTTGCTGCAGCCTAGCTCTGCACTACTTCTCTGATTACACAAGACATTTCAATTAGGTAATTCCTTTAATTCCCTCATTTTTTGCTATTTTACTCATAAATCCCAAAGCTGGCCAAAATATTTTTCTTTCTCTCTTTTCATGGCATTATCTTTAGGACTATAACATCCCTCACCCATCCTGCAAAACACACCTCTGTCCACATTGCCCCTTCATTACTTCACTTGCTTCTAGTTAACACTCATGAACTCTTTTACTATTTAAATTCAATAACTTTAACATCCTCACCCTGTCACCAGAAACTAAAAAGACACACTTCTTACAATCATTTTTCCTCCCTGCTTCAATTAACTGGTGATATATCACCTAATCCAGATCCCTCTCACTTCTCCCACATGCATATATCTGAAAACTACAGAAATCCAGCAAACCTCAAACACATCACCTGTCTCCCCACACTTCCAAAGTCCTTTAAATGTGCCCTTTGGAATGCACGGTCTGTTTGTAACAAACTTACCTCCGTACATGATCTCTTCATCTCAAACAACTGCAACCTTCTAGTAATAACAGAGACATGGCTCACGCAATCAGACACTGCCTCACCTGAAGCTCTTTCACATGGTGGTCTCCATTTCACCCACAACACCAGACCAGGAGGCAGACAAGGAGGTGGGATTGGACTATTTCTCTCCCCACACTGCACATTCACAGTTCTCCCAAATGTCCCATCACTCACGTTCACATCTTTTGAAGTACATACTGTTAGGATTTTTAACCCGTTCTCTATGCATGTTGCTGTCCTCTATCGCCCCCATGGACCACACCAACAATTTCTTGAACACTTCTCTGTGTGGCTCCCTCAATTCTTATCCTCTGACATCCCCATTGACATCATCATGGGTGATTTCAACATCCCTATTCCTAATCCACATTCCAATGCTGCTTCTAAACTACTCTCTCTAACATCCTCACTTAACCTCTCCCAGTGGATTGAATCCACTATTCATCAGGATGGCCATTGTCTTAATCTTGTTTTCTCTAGACTATGCTAAGTTTCTGATTTCCTTAACACTCCTTTCTACCTCTTGGATCATCACCTTATTAGCTACTCGCTTACCCCCAGTTCTTTAGCCTCCCTAGTGTCAAACTCTTCCAAGCCTCCTCACAACCGCAGGAATATCAACTCTATTGATCTTCAACAGTTTTCCACCTCTCTCCAACACCTTCTCTCCCCAATTTCTACATTCTCCTCCCCTGATCGGGCAGTACCCCATTTTCTCAAACCCTATCAACTGCCCTTGATCAAGTGGCACCAGCGACACTACATACTCCATGTAGACTTCGTTGCCAACCGCGGCACACTAAAGTAACACGAACTCTACAAAAACTTTCTCGCAAAACAGAACGTCACTGGCATAAATCTTGTACCTCTAATGATTTCATCACATATACTGGTATCTACCACTCTTATAGAAATGCTCTGGACACTGCAAAACAAACATACTTCCAATCTCTCATCTAACGCCTTTTTAACACTTTTAAATCTCTTCTCAATCCTCCTGCCCCAAATCCTCCAACTACCATCGGTGCCCAGGATCTTGCTTCCTATTTCAAGGACATAATAGATAAGATCAGACTTGAAATGGTATCATCTCCCTCGACAAGCAATCAGCTCACTTCCTTTGTAGCACCTTCTGACACTCTCTCTTCTTTTGATCTCACAATTGAAGAGGAGGTTTCTACTCTCTTCTCATCTTCCTATTCTACCTCCAGTCCTCTTGATCCTATTCCCTCACAACTTAGTAGGTCCCTGTCTCCTGTGCTCATTCCCCTTCTAACTAAAATCTGTAATCTCTCTCTATCTACTGATATTTTTCCATCACTATTCAAGCATGCAGTGATTACTCCCATTTTAAAAAAAAAAAATTCTGACCCAAACTCTCTCTCAAATTTCCACCCCATCTCTCAGCTCCCATGCCCCTCCAAGCTTCTTGAGAGAATTGACTACACTCACCTCACACATTTTCGTACAGCAAATAATCTACTGGATTCTCTTTAGTCAGGCTTTCACTCTGAACACTCCACAGAGACTGCGCTGACCAAGGTTGTCAATGATTTGATCACAGCAAACATGTAAAACCATTACTCTCTTCTAATTCTCCTAGATCTCTCTTCTGCATTTAAAACTGTTGACCACTCTCTCCTCACACAAATGCTACAATCCTTAGGTCTTGAAGGCTCTATTCTATCCTGGTTCTCATCCTACCTATCTAATTGCTCTTTCAGTGTTAATTTCTCTGGATCCACCTCTGCTCCGCTTCCTTTATCAGTTGGAGTACCACAAGGCTCAGTCATAGGTCCTCTGCTATTCTCTATCTACACCACTTCTCTTGGAAAACTAATAAGTGCCTTTGGATTTCAGCATCATCTCTATGCAGATGACACACAAATCTATCTATCCTCCCCTGATCATTCACCATCTGTGTTGTCTCGCATTACTGACTGTCTTCTCACCAACTCAAACTCAATCTTTCAAAAACTGAATTAATAATATTCCCACTCAAAAATAAAAGCTTCCTGCCTAACCTTTTTATTTCTGTTAATAACTTGACCATAAATCCCACCCCGCAAGTTCGCTGCTTAGGTGTAATCCTTGATACAATGGGAGTGCTGTGCTCAACCCCAAATCAGGCAAGAGCAGCAATACTCAGGAATCCCTTCCTGTAAATCACAACATATACACAATGTATTGCGCTCAATTACCAAAAAATGCAAATATGCACTGATCAAATTGTTAGTGGATATAAGTGTAAGTAAATGTAAACCAATCCTAATATTAAATAATGCTTAGCATATAACCAGTACAGGCTAATGGTGTTACAACATGTGGTCTAATGTATAACTCAAAGGTACATAAATATTAACTAGGGGACCACTGAAATATGAGACCAAACCAGAAAAAATGAAATGAGGTATAATAGAACCAATCTAAATGATGATGACCAAGGTTAAATCAGCAGATGGTCATATAATAAGGTGGATTAAATATTAAAACAGCAAAAATTCCACAATTAAAAACAGTGGTACATTAAAACAATGAATGTCAATAAAATTCAATCTTAGAGTCCAAGAGGGTTCCAATATGAGCCCTTGAGCTGGCAATCCTAATCGAATAGGTTATCAAACTTGCTATCCAAATACCGTAAGGAGAAAGTCCAGTGAATGAGAAAGCCTCTGGTGAGGACTGAGCAGAAAGCCGGTACTCACGAGATTCCGGGTTGCCGGATATATATAAACAGGGTACCTGGCCGGAGATATAGAGATCCGGGGACCACGGTCCAGATGTTGTGCAGGCGGTGAAATACCGGTGAAGCTCACAGAGTATGAGGAAGATGAGACGGACAGCGGGGAAATCGGAGTGCGTTCCAGGATGTAACGCAAAAAACGGATATCGTTTCATCTGCTCCGCAGATTTCTTCAGGGCAATGTGGATAATGGATACAGATTAAGTGAGGTCATTTATATAGTGCGTCCGATGATTGGATAAGTGAGTCCAATGTTGTTTATAATCTATTAGTAAGCCTCAATGCTGCCAATACCAACATATACTTATGTATTTAAACTAGCAAATACACTGTTAGAATGTGAGCATATACATGATACATACAGGATACATACAGGGATACCAGCGCTAATTTTCATAATAAAAGTGCACAATCTTCCAGGTGATCCAATTGATCCAATGTTGTAAAACTCTCACCCTGTAATTCCTGTTATCTATTATCTTCCAAAAATCCATAAAAACATCACACAACCGCCAGGAAGACCAATCATTTCTGGCATTGGATCAATCACAGCCAACCTCTCACACTATCTAGATACCTATCTCCAGCCATTCGTTAAGATTCAAAAATCATATTTGAAAGACACTACGCACATCCTACAGATTCTGAAAGGAATCACCTGGAATTCCAGATACTGGCTGGTCACTTGCGATGTCACTTCGCTTTATACTATCATCAAACATGACTTAGGCATCAACAGTACACGTTATTTCCTAGAACAAGATCCCACAATGGACAACAGTCAGATAGATTTCATACTAATAAATATTGATTTCATTCTTAAACATAACTATTTCTGGTTCCAGGATAGGTTCTACTTACAAATGCAAGGGACAGCGATGGGCACTAGGTTTGCCCCCAGTTATGAAAATCTCTACATGAGTTTTTGGGAAGACCATAACATCTGGTCCAACAATGACTGGGAGGCAAACCTGGTGCTCTGGCGTAGATACATTGATGATGTTCTGATCATATGGGATGGGCCAGAATCCACTCTTCTACAATTTCTGAGTCATATCAATGATAACCAATACGGCCTTCAATTCACTGCCAAACATAGCCAACTATCTGTAGAATTTCTTGATTTAGAAATTTTCATACAAAACAATTGCCTGGCCACTAAAACCTATAGGAAACAAGTAGATGTCAATAGTTATATTCTCTCCACCAGTCATCACCACCCGCAGTGGCTTAAGAGTATACCATTCAACCAATTTACAAGAATTAGACGTAATTGCACCAACATACAGGATTATATCACTCAAGGTACTGAATTGAAGTCTTATTTCCAGGAGAAACAATACGACCATCATACCATCGTTACAGCATTCAACAAACTTCTTAATAGTGATCGGGATCAATTATTGAGGTACAAAACATCAACGCAACCAAACCCCCCAGATAACAGTAGTACTGGTAATGACCAGGTATACTTTGTCTCAGATTATTCCAATGAAGCCAATCGTTTAAAGCATATTTATCTATAAACATTGGCACATTATACAAAAGGATGATACTTTAGGTCCCCTAACTCACGCTAAACCGAAAATTGTCTTTAGGAGAGCCCCAGACTTGAAGAAAGTTTTGGTTAACAACCATATTAAAGATAAAACGAAACATATCAATTGGTTAACCCAGATTCAACAGAAATCAAGATTTTATCACTGTGGCAAATGTGTCAATTGCCGCACTACCCAACAAAATAACACACAAGGGATGACTGAGGTCTTTTCGTCCCATGATAATAGGAAATTCATGATTAAGAATTTCATTACGTGTAGTACCAAGAATGTCATTTACCTCATTCAATGCCCATGTGGCAAACAGTATATTGGCCGCACCATTAGGCCTCTGAAGGTCAGAATTAGCGAGCACATCAGGAACATACGCAATGGATTTGAGAAACACCATCTCTCTAGCCACTTTAAAATCACTCACAACTGTGACCCTAAAGGGTTGACATTTTTTGGTATCAAGTGTGTACACAACAACTGGAGATGGGGAGACCCAATTAAAAATATCAATAGGGAAGAAACTAGATTAATTCTTTATTTCAACTCATTAACTCCACGAGGACTTAATGTGGAATATGATGTCTCATTATAGTATGGTGCTATTTTCATATACTCAGGATATTGTGTATTATTGGTTATAAGTTGATGACTTTCCAGTGCCCATGCTACCTTTGTCCCTTTGGGTATAGTATCTCCATGTAGACTACAGTCATACCACCCTGGAAATGCCCAATCCCCCCCGAACTTGGAAGCCAAGCAGAGTGGAGCTGGTCTAATACCGGGATGGGTGACCTCCCGGGAACATCCGGTACAGTAGAATACATGTAGTAGATCCATCCCAATACGGTGATATTGAGTGTCAAGGCACGTCACCTCTTATGTACCAACACACAATACACACCTATGATTGTTTGAATCACTATTTACACAACCAATTGAATAATGGATGAAATATATACATCCTCTTTGAGATTAATTGTCCAACTATCATGCAATTTATTGCTGCAATTGATTGCTGGTATTTTCAATACACATGTATTTTAAACATAAGTATATGTCAGTTATATATTATTCTCTTTGTATATATTCATTACTTGTCAGGTCAGACATACCCTCCATTTATTAATTTTATACAATCTATAGAGTTTACTATTCTTTCACCTGGAAGATTGTGCACTTTTATTATGAAAATTAGCGCTGGTATCCCTGTATGTGTCCTGTATGTATCACGTATATGCTCACATTCTAACAGTGTATTTGCTAGTTTAAATACATAAGTATATGTTGGTATTGGCAGCATTGAGGCTTACTAATAGATTATAAACAACATTGGACTCACTTATCCAATCATCGGACGCACTATATAAATGACCTCACTAAATCTCTATCCATTATCCACTTTCCCTGAAGAAATCTGCGGAGCAGATGTAACGCGTTGGACACACCCACATCCGTTGACACATTAGGATATCCGGTTTTTGCGTTCCATCCTGGAACGCACTCAGATTTCCCCGCTGTCCGTCTCATCTTCCTCATACTCTGTGAGCTTCACCGGTATTTCACCACCTGCACAACATCTGGACCGCGGTCCCCGGATCTCTATATCTCCGGCCAGGTACCCTGTTTATATATATCCGGTGACCCGGAATCTCATGAGTACCGGCTTTCTGCTCAGTCCTCACCAGAGGCTTTCTCATTCACTGGACTTTCTCCTTACGGTATTTGGATAGCAAGTTTGATAACCTATTCGATTAGGATTGCCAGCTCAAAGGCTCATATTGGAACCCTCTTGGACTCTAAGATTGAATTTTATTGACATTTATTGTTTTAATATACCACTGTTTTTAATTGTGGAATTTTTGCTGTTTTATTATTTAATCCACCTTATTGTATGACCATCTGCTGATTAAACCTTGGTCATCATCATTTAGATTGGTTCTATTATACCTCATTTAATTTTTTCTGGTTTGGCCTCATATTTCAGTGGTCCCCTAGTTATTATTTATGTACCTTTGAGTTATACATTTGACCACATGTTGTAACACCATTAGCCTGTACTGGTTTTATGCCAAGCATTATTTAATATTAGGATTGGTTTACATTTACTTACACTTATATCCACTAACAATTTGATCAGTGCATATTTGCGGTAATTGAGCGCAATACATTGTGTATATGTCTAGGTGTAATCCTTGACTCACAACCATCATTTATTCCCCACATCGACTCTATATCTAAATCATGTTACATAGAACATTTCCAGAATATGCACATATCTCACACAAGACACGGCAAAACCTTAATTCATGCACTCATCATCTACCGCATCGACTATTTCAATTCCCTCCTTACTGGTCTTCCTAAAGTCAGACTTGAACCCCACGCAGCGGCTAGATTGATTTTCCTTGCAAACCGTTCTTCCTCTGCTGAGCCACTCGGTCAGTCTCTACATTAGTGGTCTATATTTCATCAAATCCAATATAGAATTCTTCTAATAACATACAAGGCCGTCAACAAAATTGCAACGACATACATTTCCTCACTTGTCTCAAAATATCTCCTAATTCGACCCCTCTGTTCTGCACAAGATCTGCATCTCTACCACTCTCATCACATCCTCCCATTCCCGGTTACAGGACTTTTTCGGGCTGCACCAATTTTGTGGAATTCCCTCTCTCGCACAGTAAGACTTTCCTCTAGTCTTCAAATCTTCAAGCGTTCTCTGAAAACCCACCTCTTCAGGCAAGCTTATGATATTCTTAAACCACCATCCTGGCCCAGGAGCTTGCTTATATGCAGTTTGAATTAACGTAAACAGTGATGATGTCACAAATATGCACAGATAACACTAAGAGTGGTCTTCATTGATCCAGGGTTATTGATGTTCCAGCTGTATGCTGGTTAAAGGTCAGTTCATCTGATCTTCTAACAAAGGAGGGGGCTGCTCACTCCAACTGTTGCCTATGTGTCTTCCCGCTGAAGAACCAGTTTAAATTGACCCATAAACAAAGTACTTTTTACAAGAGAGTCCCTATAGACGAATGCAATTAAATAGTGACAGTGTATGTATTCAAGCTTACACTTACCGTGAAGGGGTTAACTGGGATTTCAGGCCTGATCAATGAATGTCTCATGGGAGGGTCTTGTAACACTATATATGTGCATGTATATGGTAATAGTTACATAAGACACAGTTTGACCACTGTGTTTTATTAAAGTTTTTTTAGTGGCTTACCAATAAAACATTATCCAATGTAACAACATTGTAATATAGCAGGATTTTATAGCAAGACATTATTACATACTAAAGATGTATCAATAAAGCAGGAAAGTATAAAAACACTGAATACATTACGACTTCCTTGTAGTGTTCACCCAGCTCCAGTGAATACAGCCATGCTCTCATGTTGCCAGGATCAAAGAGAGCCAGAATAACAGCCAGTATGCTTGTATATAGTATACAGATAACACTTAGTGAGGTCTTCATTGGTCCAGGGTTAATGATATTCCAGTTCCTTGCAGGTTATAGGTCAGTCCATTTGATCCTTTCAAAGGGGTGAGGGGAAACTTCCCCCAACCATTGTCCACATGTTTTCACTCTGAATGACCAGTTCAAACTGACACAAACAAAAGTACTTTTGAGTGTTAATCTCATATTGCTTGTATCTTGCGATCAGTAGATGCGATCGCTACTCTGCCCACATCGGGTTAATGCTGGTAAAATAAGCTTTAATATAAGACCAAACTCTTTACCTTTTAAAACACCTAAACCAAATACCTTCACTACAGTATTATATTTGCATAAATAAACAATCTAATACATTTTACTAATAAATAGTTATGCGGGTATTATTTATCGTGCGATTGCCTCACGACACGTGGCGTACTGAATGCAATCACACAGTAAAACAATATTAATTATTATACTTCATCCAATTATTTGACTTTGACAGTTTCCACCCCTATGCTGTCCCAGCATGCCCATATATACAGTCATGTTGGGGATGTACCCCCCTCCAGCTTCACACACACATGTTTCACTTTTTTGCCATGAAACCCCCCCCCCCACACACACACAGCCTTCTAGGTTTCCTCCAGAACCTGCAACCCTCCCCCACACACCAAGGGGTCCTGTGAACACCCGTACCCCCCTTACCATGGTTTAACAGCTTTGCCTCCAGTTAGCTACCTGCACTCTGCATCGTGTCTGTTTTTAACCACTGTGTCCAATCTAGTACCACAGATTTCGTTGGGAAAGGACGTTTTTCAGACAATGCAACACAGCGTCACAGTGGCTTGAGTGGTGCAGACGCTGAGGATCAACGCTCTACATTGGGTCTTAGAGAAGCTGGAGGAACCGATGGAAGCTGGATTCACTAAGTGCCCCCAGTGAGTATGGTGCACCCTCTACATTGCCCAGTATACAAGGCCTTATTTCAATCACCTTTAGCAACTCTTCTATTTTCTGCCGGGCTTCTCATGCATGGGGGAGGTTAGGACACACTTAGGATGTTGTCAGCATAACGGCGAGCCTAACTAATGCAGCCACACAGCTCAGCATGCAGGGTTGGGACAGGGTTAAGTTGACTATGACACCATTAAGGGAGATATCAAGTTGTGAATTATGATCCCTATCAAGTTAGCTGCCGGTTTTTAAATCTTCACATGCCTCCATAGTACCCAGGACCTACAGCAGGCTAGAACATGCGTAGTTGTCACCATATGAGAAGCAACGCTTTATTGTTGAAGCAAAATTAGTATGAGGTCCGTATGACAATCGCTTTGAGTAAGCTCGGTAGACAACCCTGCCTATCGATGGGTTTTTAGAGTTACAGAAATAAGGTTAGCAGTGATGAGTCCGATCTGAGTCATTATGCTTACTGGCATTGGGTTTCCCACATATGGGAGTCTTGGCACGTATCATCACAGGGTAAATGAGATTTTGCAAATAATACATCTACATATACCCTTATACCTTCATGATTCAGCAACAACAGGTTTGATTTTGCAGAGTAATAGTCTCATTAACAGAATTTGTTTTTCATCATTTAATGTTGCATTTAATATATTTTTTCCTTAGGTATATTTTATAGCTACACTTACACGTATAGCTACATTAAGCCAGTGATATGCACATTTAAACGTCATTCTATTATGAACAGAATTGCTAAAAATGGTTGTCTTGCTTTATGGTAAAATAGACAACAGAGGGCTGGCCTAGTATGAATACACACCACTGAATGTCTTGCGCATTACGGGTCTTACCCAGTCGTCAAATATCTCTGTGGCTAGATGCTAATAACAAGCAGATTCAGAGTTATCATTATCTCTAAGTCATTTGAACATCATATACAGCCACTCCATTGGGCTCTACAATTGATGTCTCCCTATTGGCCCACTCTATTTGTATTTAGCCAGTCCTGTTTTTCTTAAATTTGTGTCTACCAATCTAAGGACTCTCGGTTTCAATGGCCTTGTGATTGCGAGCATTATGTCAACTCTTTGTTCAGGAAATACGGAGATCTTATCTTAGCTATAAATCCTCTATACACTAATTCTAGTTCGGGGACATACTATGCTATAATATTTTGGACAAAGCATGTCCAAGTCAGGGCTTCAGTCACTACACTTGACACTGGTTAATATTTTATTTGCACCAGAGGCTTCATGGGGATGCAGGGCGTCCATGTCTTACTGAGCGGACAACCTAGCGCTGTCAATGGTTTAGTTAACATTATATACCGCTCGCTTCCAACACTAATTGTAAACCATGACACATCTTGACATTATTTGGTAAGGTAGCAGCTGCAAGATCATTCCAGGTTATTATTGATTACACCCTACACTTTACACTAGTCCTCTACTCTTGTTGAAACACTGTTATTCGCGCGCCACAGGGCGTCACATCGCTTAACTTTTGCTTGTGTAATAGGCATTAGTACCCCCTTGTGTTCATATACATTTATACATATACTAATAAATAAGCCTCAAGGACATGTTGGTTTAGAGAGCACCAACAGACATTGTCCCCTTGAATTGCAGAGACAATAGCAATGACCACAAGTCAGAGGTCTGTGAAGTACCATTTGGGTAACAGGCTTGGATGGCCATATTTTACCTGCCGACTTGACCATATGTCCGGTGGATCTTGCACGAAATATACAGCCTTCTTTTGACTCTAAGTGGAGAAACCTTTTCACCATCTAGCGATGGTTTTCTGTTTAGCTCACAAAAAACTCAGCACCCATTCAAATATAGGTAGGGCAGCTACTGATGTGGCTTCGGGCACTGTACAGTTACAGTTAAGAAAGTTTGATAGATACAAGGCCTCTCAGACAACACACATTAACTAGTACAGTTTGCTCACTAGGCACATACTACTCAGTAGCACACAGATTATACTGTACTTAACACTGGAAGGTTAATGACATAAAATGTTTGTAACGGAGCTAGGGCTACATCCCTCCTTTTGGGTGATCCGTTCATATGACAGACAGGCTTTCTTACAGCGGAAGGCTAGCAGTCCTCTATGGGCTGTCACATATCTATTTCACAAGGAGGCAACAGAGATACAGCTGACACATAGAATTAACAAGTCTAAAACAGACCACATAGAGGTTGCTGGATCCATGTGGGGGCCAAAGCACAGAGACTGATATTTGCCCTATATCTTTAACAAGACAGGGCAATGGGACAAGATCTCCCTATATCCCCTTGTTTATAATACATTTAGTCAGTTCACCAATCACAAGGTATGCAATTTCATGCATCATTCAAGAACTTTAAAGATTTTGGGTTTAGACCCATCACAAAATGGCACCAATTCCTTTAGGATTGGAGCGACAAGTCTGCAGCCTTGTCAGGATAATCTGTGGATATCATAAAGGCGTTAGTCAGCGGGGAGTCAGCAGCATAGAAGACATACATTAGGCCTAATGTTTGAGTAACGTGTGGGTTGTTTTATTCTGATTGTCTTTGCCTTGCTTCCTTATTTCTCTATTCACCTAAATAACTACTAATCCACCCCACCCCCCTTTTATCCTTCCTTCCCTCACCTGGTTACCCAAGGCTCCACCGCTCATTGCTTTTACGCAAGGGCATGAAGGGATTTTTCCCATTTTTTCCCTGAATCAAGAGCCTCCAGGGTTTTATTCAGGTTTTTACCTTCGTTTGGAACCAGATGGCCGGGCACTTCAATAGGCTGTTCTGCTTTAATCCCACATCTAACTTGGAGATCAGCAATCCCATTAAAAAACTGTGCTAAGAATGGTGGGAAAGCTCAATAGCGCCATTTGGAAAGTCACTAGGGGGTTTTCATAGATCATCCTGCAATAACCGCGGACAGAGAACAGCTTTACAGGAGAGATCGAGTGCACCTATCGGATGAGGTGCTAGATATTTTTATGGAGAAGATATTGTCGGAATTGAGGAGCCAGATTGATTTGGATGGTGGTGGGCTGCTTTGCCTGTAGGGCAGCAGCGTGATAGGAAGGCACTGCGATCAGCGGCTGATACATACGGCACTAACGTGTTTGGCCGCAGTTCTCTGTCCCCTTCAAATCAACGGGCTTGGCCCTTCATTGGGGAGGGTCCTTGTCCGGCTCAGTGAGGGAGGCATGTAAGTTGTCTTTATTTTTAGATAAGATAGTTAAGTATGTAAAAGGTCTTGTGAAGGGGAAGAAGGGCATACACAGTGAACTATTTTTGAGTATTAATCTCATATCGCTCATAACGTGCGACCGCTAGATGCGATCGCTACTCTGTCTGTATTAATGCTTCTGAAATAAATTTTAATATGAGACCAAACTCTTCACCTTTTACAGGACCTGAACAATAAATATCTTTACTATAATATTATCTATGTATAAATAATCTCTAATACATTTTACTAATAAATAAATATGAATTGGAGCCTTAATAAATTTGTACTATTTATTAGTGTAAGTGCGAATGTAAATGTGTGTGTGTTATGTCGAAGCAATAATTAACAAAAACCCTATATTACCAATTAGTTCAATAGAATGAACCAATGAACTTGAGTTTTGTTTTTTGTGTCTTTAAGAGAACGTGTTGCTCAATACAGAATTGCATAACAAGAGACCTGCTTCTAGTAATATTCCATTGTTGCACAATTCATGAGCAAAACAGATTAGATCATGGTCATATGATTTGTATTGAGCAACTATCTCCGGATATGTCCATATGCTAACCATCCAATAGAACATGTTATTTTAATGATATAGTGCCAGCAGTGATGTAAGCTGGGAAGGTGTGTTTTAAAGTAAGAAGGAGTTTCATTATCCTATAAAAGAATACGTTGAACAGATATAGGGTGTCAATTGGCATTTTTGAGACCCTGCTTCGTCCAGTATGGATGTATCTATGTATTATATCTTTTTAATAAATTATAGAAATATTATATTTTGGAAACCTGCTCATCACATTTATTATTTAAAGAGACGGAAAGAAAATAACTTATACAAGCTGGGGGCTCGGTCCTATCATTATCACATACCACATCTTCCTCTCTTTCATGACTGATTCGACAAGGGGGACGATTTGATGACCTACACTCCTCTGCACTGGTGAGTATCAGATGTAAATATATCTATATATATCTGTGCTCCGAAGTGTATCGAGGTACCGAAGCAGTCACTGAAGAAAAGGTGGGGGTGGATGCTGATATGTAAAGTAACCTAGGATCTCATTGCTAAATGTGTAGTAGTTAATTAAATGTGTTTCTGCAGAAACTTAGGAACTTAAGAAAATATTGTTGTTTTGAATGTTGCTAAAATGTGCTTTTTTCCAGTGTGGACTGGCCACCCATAACTGGCAAAAGACATTTTAGTGTTTTAGTGTTATAACACTGTTTATACTTGTTTGCAAAGTTAAGAGATGTGACTTGCAAAGTTAATGTGTTAAATGAAATGCTTTTGCAGTATAGGCTGATGATCTATATTTGGCAGAAAGCATTGTGATGTTTTGTGATCTACTGTAGACTTATTTGAGGAAAAAAATAAGTTATAATATACGAGTAGAAATGTCGGTTTCTCATGATGGACGCATCCCTTAAATAAACAGAAAACTCTCAGTCGGGACGGAGTTTGTTGTTTTTAAGGAGAGAAAGGGCGTGGTGATCCCAGGGCAAATAAGTAAGAGTGCCTATAGAGTTTTAATCCTGATTGCATGAAAACTCTAAGAAATGGGATGCCAGGAAACTAAATAAATAAATAAAACATTTTTTATAAAATGTGAACCTAGACGTAACGAGAGATTAAATTCTCTTATAACAGTAAAGGGAAAAAAATAAGACGTTAAAAATGTTATTCAATTATTAGTTGTCAATAAGTGACATGAGCAGTAAATGCATAAATTTTAAAAGAAAAACAGAAATAAATTAATATAATTTACAGCCAGCGTAGCATATACTGAATGGGTTTGAGTTTTTTTTTAAAGTGAATTGTTTGTTTTATACATCTGTTTCGTACTTCAGTTATCCATGCTGATATTCAGCTCTATTGTGGTAAATGCTGGACATTTACAGAAATGAAATAAGTTTGTTTTGTGAAGACAATAGACTAAAGATAGTCTGATTTTTTTTAGTGCCTGTTAAGACTTGTGTAATACTTAAATGTGATTTTAAAGCATAGATAAATGTTCCGTTGCAAGTGTTAAAGTCTTTTAAGCTTATCTTGCAAGCGTGCATACCAGAGTTTGTTTTTTTTGTGTGTGTGTGATTTCAGTGAAAAATCTGGTTTTAATAAGCGTAGTCCGTTATGAGAAAATGATGTGTTTAATTTTCAAAACGGCACGGAGATATATATTGTCAGAAAATATGTTGATTTTATGAATCTGGAAGATGTACAGATTAAATTTAATGTTTACATAAATTTTTATGGAGGTATTAAGCAAATAAATAGTATTTGTCAGTTTTATAGCGAGCAACAGCAAAAGACAGGGTCACGCCCATATTGGAAGGGACTTTGTTGATTGGATCGGCAGAAAGGCAGATGAATATTTAAATAAGGTCTTTAATGTGTGTTAAATAGTGAAATAGTGATTTTGCAGATGAAATGTATGTTAAAATATTTTCAAAGCGATTGCATAATATTTTTGGCAGGTAGTGTGAACACAATGTTTGTGTTTAAACTTTGAGAACTCTGTGCTATTTAATAAGTAAAATAATTGTTATTTGAAATACGACAAACAAAATCTGTGTTATGTTAACTTTATCAGAAAATAGTTGCATTGAAAATGATAGTGGTTTGAAAATGGCATCTGTGTAGTGATTTATATAGGGAGATTGAGAAATAATAACTGCGTCAGTGATCCTTTTGTGTTTTTTGAGGTTTCGCCATTTGGAAAAATGTCTCTCCTCCCATCTCCCACATCTGATGGAATGGGGCGGATTTTTAATTTGTCTTGCCAAGAGGAGGAGTTCAGTATATGGAAAATTTTCTGTGGTCTGAGCTTTGTAACATCGAACAGACAAAGGACTGGACCCCACCCTGCATACCAATGCAGATCTCAGTCATAGATTGCGCAGCGATGATTTTTAATGCTAATAAGAAGTATTCAGAATAGTTTTTGCTGTTGACAACAGGGGGTTTAATATTTATAAAGTTTTATAGAAAGTTCTAATTATTTGTTATAATGTGTGCAGAATAATTTGCAATCTTTTGTACCCACAGGAGACAAGAAAACCGGAATATGTGAATGATTTTCTGCAGTGAAGAAACTAAATAATTATTGTGTTTTCTTTCAGAAGTATCCAAAAATTCATTTATCTATTAAAAAAAGATTAAATTGTTGGACACCTGGCCAGAGATATTTAGATTTCCTAAAGGGTGGTCCTGATATTTGAATACTCTCTACCTCAGAGTAATGAAAAGGGAAAAAAATAAAAATAAAAGCAGTACATTTATTTCTTGATATGTCACAATTCTGTAGCCAGTGAATATTAGGATTTTCAGCCACAGCTATATGCTGGATGAAGTTGAAAAACATTATCTAGCATACACTCCTTAATACATTGAGGCAGTTGAAGAGATTAAAAGACTCTACCCCGGCATCAAGCATCTAAAATTATAAGAAATGTTTTCTTTTGTACTGAAGATAACACTGTTTTAGGATATTTAAAAGATAATTAGTATATCATTAGATAGATAGCAAAAGCATTAACTTCATGTTTAAGGTTTATAGCCATTATTATTGTGGAACAGATACAGGATATTGTGTTGCAGCGTGAGTTACATTTGTTTGTCCCTCGTGTTGTCACATAACTCCTGAATAATGTACAGACTAGATATGTGTCTGTAGCAAGGTTTATACAATGGGAAATTAAAATTAAACTAAATTGCATTAGTTCTTCTAACTTTACAATATGCAGATGTCAGAATTTCAATTTTGCTACATCATTGCCTTAGAAACCTTACATGACAAGGAAGACAATGAGCATTATTGAATTAAGTAAATGTGTAAGTTTTTTTCTGCATTACCAGACATTTCTGAGACTACATTGGAGAATTTAGATTAACGTTTCTTTACTGATGAAAATGTGTTATAGATAAATGCATGATAGGTCACTAGTTATAGTGACAGGATGTGCAATCACTATACATAATGAGATAACAGCACTCATCAGAGCATGTCAACTAGGTAAAGGAAAACGAGTAAACATTTACACAGAGTTACGCGTAGTAAGTGAATACCGTAGTTTATGATTTTGGAATTATTTGAAAATATAGCGGTTACCTAACATCAACAGGAACACCTATATAACATGCACAAACAGTCAAGCAACTGAAAGAGGCTATACAGTTGCCAAAAGAGGTTGAAGCCATTAAGTGCCAGGCACATACCAAACAGACAGATAAAGTCTTACTAGAATATAAAAAATAAAGTGGAAGTTACTTAATCAATTTATAGGGTATAGCAAGGGTTTGAAAGGGGATGGGTTATCCTGAAAGGAATACACAGAGATCTCCCAGTACATTGCTATAGCCAGCAACAGATCTGCAAGAAAACATACTAGCAGACTCAGCAGCTCGAGAAGCAGCTTTTAGAAAAAAGGCAGCCACATGCCCAATTGATGATTTTTAATGATATCCCATTTGAGAACTTACGACAATGTCAGTAAAAGGCTATATTGAATGAAATGAATACATGGAAATTGAAACAATGGTATTGAAACAAAAGATGAAATTTGGGTAGATATAGAAAATAAACCAGTAGCATTAAAAATGTTGTTATGCTTTACAGAAAGTGTTCATGGGTTAGTTAGTACACATGGGAGCAGATAACAAGACTAAAATTGTTATATCTTGTTGGAATGCCCAGACATACTACATATGCTAAGTTTAAATGTGAAATGTGATAATTTGTCTTAAGAACAATGAAGAAAAGATAATGCCTACTAAGGTCACTAAGACAGTTGTCTAATATAACCTTTTCAGAGGCTACAAATTTGTGTATTGATTTTATTTAACTAAGAGAGAAAAAAGAGTGAAGAGGGTTACAGTATGTGTTAGTTGGTATTGATAAGTGTTGGTGGGATGAGGCCTGGTTAATTGCCTCAGACATAGTGCAACTTATTGCTAAGAAGATTTTGCCAGAATTTGTATGTAAATGTAGTTCACCCAGAGAGTGGACTCATTTCAGAGAAAAAGTGTTTCAAAGAATGTGTAATATGATAGGAATATATTCAAACTTTATACACTATATCATTCTCAAGCTTCAGAGAAAGTTGAAATAATAAATGGAGTAATTAAACAATAATTAAGCTTACTAAAGAAACAGGAATGGCACTTCTCTAGTTTATCGTGGTATTAGAATCACTTCTAAACCTCTTCTCAATCTCTCTCCATATGAACTGTTATTGGAATTCAGCCAAGATACATTATTAATCCACAAATTTCAAGCTGCATCATGATCTAACTGTGCAATATGTCATACAGTTGTCTGAACAGTTGTGTTGCAGAAGCTTCAGAAGGTCCAGAAGAACACTTGAACAAAGACATTCAACCAGAAGCTGCACACAGAAGAGACAACTTAGAGTAAGAACCTATGGTAAGAAATCTCTTACACTCTGGTTCCCTTACAGATTGATGGGATGGTCCTACTAAAGACAAGTTTTATAACAACTGATACTGCCATAAAAGTTGCAGAGAAAGACATTTGGATCCATAGTTCCCATTGCAAACAGATAAAAGACCCAAGCTTAAAGGAACAAAAGGACTCAGAATTGAATACAGATAAAGAGACTGAGTTATGTTTAAAAGAATTCTTCACTCAAAATGGAAGTGATTATGTATAATCAGCTACAAGTTTATCGACTTAAGACGTAAAGAAAATTCAACCTTGCTGCCTTTCTTATAGGAACAACGATATGTGAAGCGTCAACATGTTATTTATAAATTTTGGAAAGGAATTGAGGAGAAGTTGGTAAGGTGATAGCCCATCTGAAATATTAGATGAGGTTGATTATAATAAGACCATTTCTGCTTCTTTTCTAAACAGAAAAACAAGAGAATTCAGAAATTGTAAAGGATTACCACCAATTCCAAAATGTATTTGTGAGTATTGTGGTACTCTACCAAAAGAAAGGTGGTTAGTATTGTGATCTAATAATAATGATTATTGTTAAAGAGAATATCCAATTGACTGATAGTATGTTATGTTAAATGAAATATGAGGAGTTATAAATTGTTGGGCGTGTACTAAAACTCCTTTATTGAGTAAAAATATGCCAATGTTACCATTTCCAGGACCTTATGAAGAATGACACACATTAGTCCTGATATAATATGTCAAGAACAAAAAGTGAGATTTTAGTGATTATGGTCGAATTGTTGAAAATATATATATATATAACTTGACTAAATCGCCGGTTATAGATTTAGCACCACATATAACTGAATATTTTTTTTTTTATGTTTAATAAAGCAATAAATGAGGTTAAAAGGATAACACCTCAGATAAAGGACAGCATCAGGTATATACATTGCTGCCGTAAGACAATAAGTAGTTAGATTTGTAAGAATTTGCATGAATAAGTATAACACAGTGGTTATAGTGCCCAAACCATATGGGCCGGAGTGTAAAGAACCGTGTACGTTTGCTGTAGACAGAGATTTAGAAATTACATAAAATAAGAAATATATTTGTGAAAGTCAAACCAATCCGAGAACAATCATTGCTGGCAGAAATATATACTCCTATTCAATTAAGTATAGTCACATAAAAAAGTACCTTTTATGTGTATACAAAGGGTGGAAACTGTCAAAGCAATAATTAACAAAAACCCTATATTACCAATTAGTTCAATAGAATGAACCAATGAACTTGAGTTTTGTTTTTTTGTGTCTTTAAGAGAACGTGTTGCTCAATACAGAATTGCATAACAAGAGACCTGCTTCTAGTAATATTCCATTGTTGCACAATTCATGAGCAAAACAGATTAGATCATGGTCATATGATTTGTATTGAGCAACTATCTCCGGATATGTCCATATGCTGACCATCCAATAGAACATGTTATTTTAATGATAAAGTGCCAGCAGTGATGTAAGCTGGGAAGGTGTGTTTTAAAGTAAGAAGGAGTTTCATTATCCTATAAAAGAATACGTTGAACAGATATAGGGTGTCAATTGGAATTTTTGAGACCCTGGATGTACTGCTTCGTCCAGTATGGCTGTATCTATGTATTATTTTTTTTTTATAAATTATAGAAATATTATATTTTGGAAACCTGCTCATCTCATTTATTATTTAAAGAGACGTAAAGAAAATAACTTATACAAGCATTAATCTGTGCGATTGCGTCACTACTCGTGGCATACTAATCGCAATTGCATGATAAAACAATATTAATCAATTTAGCTTACTTAACCCAATTATTTGAATTCCACACATGGGACACGCACTACGTGACCGGTGCTGTCCCATGTGTGAAGAAACTGATCAGCACGCAAATGGAAACAGGTCAGGGGCGCACGCACGGGGAGTTTCTGGGTCTCCAGAAACCCCTCTGCTCCGCTAAAAAAGTGCCCTACATAGGGGCAATGTATTATATAGCAGCCGCGGCGCTGTCAAATAAGCGTCCGCGGCGGTGCTGTATGGTATACAGCACCGCCGTGGACTCTTCTTTGACAGCGCCGCGGATGCTGTATAGTACAGTGCTGCCGAAACGGAGCTGCTGCGCATGCGCGGGTGCATGCGTGGCAGCTCTCTAGCTTTTTTTTGGGTGTAGGGGAAACCCCCCTTAAAAATCCTCTGTGCGCCCCTGCAGGTAAATGGCTAAGTGGGGAGTGGGAGGGTAGTATGTAGTAGTGTGTATATATTAATATAGTGTGTGTGTCTATATTAATATAGTGTGTGTGTATGTGTATTAATATAATGTGTGTGTCAGTATACTAAAGTAATGTAGTGTGTGTGTGAGTGGTCCAGTAAATGAATGTAGTGTGTGTGTGGGGGCGGCTAGTAAATGAATGTAGTGTGTGTGAGGGGCCCAGTAAATGAATGTAGTTTGTGTGTGTGTGTGGGGGGGGCTAATAAATGAATGTGGTGTGTGTGAGGGGGCAGTAAATGAAAGTAGTATGTGAGAGGGGGGCAGTAAATGAATGTAGTGTTTGTTTGTGGGGGCTAGGAAATGAATGTAGTGTGTGTGAGGGGGCAGTAAATGAATGTAGCGTGTGAGAGGGGGCCAGTAAATGAATGTAGTGTGTGTGAGGGGGGCAGTAAATGAATGTAGTGTGTTTGCGGGGGCCAGTAAATGAATGTAGTGTGTGGGGGGCAGTAAATGGATGTTATGTGTGTGAGGGGGCCACTAAATTAATGTAGTTTGTGTGTGGGGGCCAGTAAATGAATGTAGTGTTTGTGAGGGGGCCAGTAATTGAATGTAGTGTGTGTGGGGAGGCAAGTAAATTAATGTAGTGTGTGTGTGTGTGTGTGTGTGTGTGTGTATGTGTGTGTGCGGGGGCCAGTAAATGAATGTAGTGTGTGGGGGGCAGTAAATGGATGTTATGTGTGTGAGGGGGCCACTAAATTAATGTAGTTTGTGTGTGGGGGCCAGTAAATGAATGTAGTGTGTGTGATGGGGCCAGTAATTGAATGTAGTGTGTGTGAGGGGGCCAGTATATGATTGTAGTGTGTGTGTGAGGGGGGGGGGTCTTAATATAATGTGAGAGGTATGCTATTAATTTAATTGTGGAGTGCAGGTGGGGGCCAATTATTGGGTGCTATTTTATTTGTGGGGTGATTGTGGGGCAATTTAATTTAATAGTGGTGCCTATGAATTTAAGATGGGGTAATTGTAACTTTAATTTAATGCTGGGGTGGTTTGGGAACCATTATTTGATTGTGGAGTTATTTTGGGAAAATGAGGTCTACTAATTAAATGTGATTATGAATTATTTAATGCTTGGAAATGTGGGAAATGGTTATATTTATTTAAATGCAAATGCTATTTAAATTTTTGGGGCTGTTTGGAGGGTGGGAAATTGTCTGACTGGAAGGACAGTTGGGAGGTATGTCTTGCTTCACTCTGTACTACTCGTGAAGGCAGAGCTGCCTGCACCTAACAGTAGTGCAGACAGTATTGCCTGTGTATTTGTCTAAAATGATAACCATGGGCCCGATTCATTAAGGTACACAAACGTAACCGTATCTGCGTTGCATACTTTGAGTGACGCAAACACTTACGTGAGCGAAATAAGCACCTCAAACTGCAAAAACACACCCTCCTGTGGTCTTATACACTTAAGGCACAGAATTAAGCAGCGCAAACGCAATAAAACCCACCCACCTGCGGATCTGTAAACAAGGCACAAGCGCAAGCGACGGATCACAAGTGATTGACGGGAAGCTTAGCAATGCATACGTCACGCATAATGTGGGAGGGACAAATGGCTTGTTTACACACATAACAAAACTTAATTGCCTGTGGCTTATTTTCACGGGATAACCCTGTATTGATCAATCAGTGGTAACTAACAATGATGTGCTACACTCTGAAAGATGTTTATGGTTTGCTAATAATTTTCGAAATACACAGTTTTAACACACATATTGCTGAAGATCTTTCTGTGTTGAGGATTTTAAGTCGCCGTATAGAAAGCCAAATGCATGGACATGGCTACATTAAAAGCACATACATCGGTTTGAAGCCTCCCTCCAAAAAACAAAATACACAGGGAGATTTTTTGACACTTGGGAGAGCTTTGTTGGCACTTTGTCAGTCCCGCTGAGAGAACAAATACAAAAATGTTTTCAACACACCCTTTGGTATGAAACTAGAATATTCATGCAAGACCCACCTATCTTTCTGGACTAGGAGAGTGCTTGTGTTGCCCCGGTCTCTCCAGGCTTTTGTATCTTATGTGTGATATCATATTTATAGTTCACTTCAGTGACTCACAGATGACGACTTTCCTCATACTATGTGTCATGGTTCATGATTATTAAGTATAAACATATCTTTGTTCTAATTTATTTACTGATGTGTACATGTTTGACATTCTTCAATAAAGAAATACAAAAAAAAAAGCACATACATCATGAATATATCAAAAATTAGGTATGTTTGTATGTTGTGTAAACCCATCTGCATTTTCAGTAAAATGCATAGCATACTCTTCCATAAAGGATATATAAACACACAAGAGTGTATACAAATTCCACACAGATAAATGATTTCTGTCTGGATTAAAACTCATGACTGTCTTTATGGAAAGAAGGAGAGCTACCCACTAGGCCAACTTGAGATGTAGTAAAATACAGAGAACACCAACAATACAGCATGCGAGCTACACAGGCAACTCACACTTAATAGTACTCTTCATTATTCACACAAATTACTGACAAAATATCAATCTCACAGGTAGCTCACTGGTTAGCACTTTGGACTCACAACACAGCAGCCAAGCGTCCAAATACCAAACATACCCACAAGTATTGTGTGGACAGAATTCATTATGCTAACAAGAAATACAGGAACTTCACACAATGGTTTCATTTTTGAATTGGGTTTTGTTTTAAACGCTCAACCACATTGTAAAATAAGCCCTCATATTTATCCTGTATTGTAAGAATTACATTTTTGGGGGGGTACTTTATCAAAGCCTTAGGGCCCACACTTCACATGTACATTATTATGTCCATGCTGACATTTATTACTACAAATGGACTAAGATTGGGGTGGGGTTGCAGGGGTCAGCCTCCTTGGAGTTAAATGCAACTTTGCCTGCAAACAGATTTTCATCTGGATCGACGTCGTACAGGTTAGGTCATGTACTTAGCTTTATCCAAACAGAACGCTTTCCACTCTCCAGTACCATGGAGCTTTGCAACGCTTGCACTTCTGCCTTACATCACTGACGCCACTTCTGGGTACAGTTTCCATGTTTCCGTGTTCTTTTCAATGTGTGATTGCCTTAGTTCTGATACTTTAATTTCACATTGGACTATCACTACAATGACACATGATTTGGGGAATGTGAAAACTAGCTAGGGCAATTTATCTAGCACACAGGGCCTACAGATGCCATACCTCTTACAGGGGTGGCTTATTCGTGGAGGGCACATATTCCTTTTTGTTGACATGTAAACAGCAAATCACATCCTTTTCTGTTAGAGAAATGTTGATGGAGTTTTAAAAAAAAAAAAACATCTCCCTTAAATGTTACTCTTTTGGAATTATTATATAGTCTCTTTTGTCATTAGACCCACAAGTTGGGAAATTACACTATATTAATAGAGACACACACACCAATGAATCTGTTTTAAAAAAAAATATATGATTAGAACACTCCTCAATAAATCAAATGCATTTACATAATGTAACTAAACTATTTACAAAAAAAAAAAAAATCACTCCGAGAGTGAAGACCAGGATGCCAATTTTTTCTCCATTTTTTTGATAATTTTTTTGTTGTTGTTTTCTTAATTTTTTGAACATATTTTGCCAGTTCAGCCCTCATCTCCATTAATGTTGGTGGGGGGGAGGACATTTGTCCCCTTCTTGCATGTGCGCTGAAAGAAACCAGAAAAAATGCATTAAAAAAATGTAAATCTATTTTGCCAAACAAACAGGAATTACTAGAGATGTATACTGTTACATTACTTTAAAATGTTAGGCCTCTGGCTGCAAAAACATTTGGATGCACATTAGACGTTGATAAGGCTTTGGAGTAGCATTTTGAAAGATGTACTACATTCTGGTTATCCCCGGGGAGAGAGGCATGGACGGTGTTGTCTTACCAGCATTATAAGCCCCAGGGCAAAGCACTACGTCGGCCACTACCTACAAAATCACAGGAAGTAACAATATGTTGATTTCGATTGGATTTCCCAGACAAAAAAAAATTATACTGTCAAGTTGACCAGGCTCTACGGCCCATTTGTGTTGCCTCTGGCCTGTGTGCCTATGTGTTAAGATGGCTCTGGCTGTTCTTTTTTGGTTTACACAAGCTCACATTTGGATGTCCATTATCATTGCAACCTGTGTCATAAATGTCATCTTTTATTCAACACGTGTTCCAGAGGGGATTAGTTCCAATGTTTAACTACATTGAAGTGGTATCAAATAAAAAAAACCCTTTATTGTAAACACTTACTATCTGTTAGGGTTCTGTTCAAAACCACTTCCTTAATTACAGCCATGGAGCCAGACACGTGATATAAACGTTTTAAACTGTTTATTGCAGAAAAGTATAATCCAGGTAAGGCAAAATAAACAGTAACAGTTCAGGCTGAATGGAACAATGGATTTCCAGATCTTGGCAAACAAGCAGTAAATAATAAAGAAATGCAGCAGATGACTTAACTGAAACCAGTTTGTAGTAGCAGCCAGAAACATGCAGGTAATCCAGGAACAGAGATACACATGAGCAGGCTAGGAACATCAATGACCAGCAAAGGATTCAGGAATAAGCAGGCATATATAGGCCACAGACAGGTGAGGATAATTAATTAGCAGTGCTAGTTAACCCCTGATAGAGGAATGGCTGGACAGCAGCTCCTCTGGAGAATCACAGATACTGCAGGGTAATGTGCACACAGGGTAACAAGGCAAATCATAACACAGGGTAAAATGCACACAAAGAAACAGGGCAGATCATAACAAAAATGCACACAAAGAAACAAGGCAGATCATAACATAGCCCCCCCTTTAAGGAGCGGATTCCAGACGCTCCATATATGCTCTTTTCAGGTTTTTCTCCTCTTCGTTTTCTTTTTATAAGATCTCCCTGGAGACACAATTGGGCTCTTCTCTAATGGAGTACAGAGAAGACCCAATTCTTCAGAAGCAGAAGAATTGGCAAGTTCGTTCACTAACACTCTAGTATCCTCCAAAAATTCGCTTTCAGAGTCTGAGTCCCAGCCTAGAGTCGGAACAGGACTGTTAATTTTATGAGAAGATGGTGAAATGCCCATGAAGCCGGTAACCAAGATTTGTTGTTTGTGATTGTTCTTTTTATTTTTTGAAGATATAGGCTGACCAATGGAAGCAACGGACATCGATGACTTGTGAATAAGCAGAGGAGCTGAAACACAGGCCGGAATGGAAACGGAAGGACTATGACCAGGAAGATCAACTGTTGATGGAGAGTACTTCTTGCAAACAGCATTAACAAATTCCATGGTATTATGAATAATGGGGTCATCGGAATTTAGTAATGAGAAGGCCCAAGTTTGTGGCTCCCCTCTAAAACACATAATAATTGAACCCACTTGGTTAAATTGATCAACAAAATAATCCAGACATTCTTGAAAATGTTTCATGGAAAGTTCGAGTTCCGTAACAAACTGTTTGAGGTCTCCATCAAAGAGGACTGGAGGAGGATCTGATGACTCAGAAGAGGCTTTTGGGCGTTCAGACTCAATAGCAGACTCTGGAGAGTACCCAGCTTGTACAGCAATCTCTGGAGAGTCCACGGCTGGGACGGCAGAGCAGGAGTCCCTGGCTAGGACTGCAAGTTGGGCACACCTGACGGGAAGCCCGGACTGGGCACAGCACTCCGACTGGATAACATTGTGAGATGCCTCAGAGCAGACAGCACTGCGAGGAGCCACAGAGCAGACAGCACTGTGAGGAGCCGCAGAGCAGATAGCACTGTGAGGAGCCGCAGAGCAGACAGCACTGTGAGGAGCCACAGAGCAGACAGCAAGTGGTAACTCGGGCTGAACCGCATAGAGTGGCAACTCGGGCTGAACCGCATAGAGTGGCAACTCGGGCTGAACCGCATAGAGTGGCAACTCGGGCTGAACCGCATGGACTGGCAACTCGGGCTGAACCGCATGGACTGGCAACTCGGGCCGAACCGCATGGGACAGGGCCCTCTCTGGAGCAGACTGGAGGGACAGGGCCCTCTCTGGAGCAGACTGGATGGACAGGGCCCTCTCTGGAGCAGACTGGAGGGACAGGGCCCTCTCTGGAGCAGACTGGAGGGACAGGGCCCTCTCTGGAGCAGACTGGAGGGACAGGGCCCTCTCTGGAGCAGACTGGAGGGACAGGGCCCTCTCTGGAGCAGACTGGAGGGACAGGGCCCTCTCTGGAGCAGACTGGAGGGACAGGGCCCTCTCTGGAGCAGACTGGAGGGACAGGGCCCTCTCTGGAGCAGACTGGAGGGACAGGTCCCCCTCTGAAGCATACTGGAGGGGCAGTGCCCCCTCTGGAGCAGACTAGAAGGGCAGCGCCCCCTCTGGAGCAGACTGGAAGGGCTGAGCCCCCTCTGGAGCAGACTGGAAGTGCAGCTCCCCCTCTGGAGCAGACTGGAAGGGCAGCGCCCCCTCTGGAGCAGACTGTGGCTCAGGAACAACGACAGCAGCTTGTGAATCAGAACTGGAGGCAGCGGCTGAAGACTCGGAACTGAAGGCAGTGACTGAAGACTTGGAACTGGAGTCAGCGGCTGAAGACTCGGCACTGGAGGCAGCGGCTGAAGACTCGGAACCAGGCAGCACAGTGGCAGGAGACTCGGGTGCAACGGCTGCAGCAGGAGACTCGGGACCGGACACAGTGGCAGCAGGCTCAGGACCAGACACAGTGGCAGCAGGCTCAGGACCGGACACAGTGGCAGCAGGCTCCAAGCTGGAGGCAGATGATGTGACCTCAGAGCTGGAGGCAGATGATGTGACCTCAGAGCTGGAGGCAGATGATGTGACCTCAGAGCTGGAGGCAGATGATGTGACCTCAGAGCTGGAGGCAGATGATGTGACCTCAGAGCTGGAGGCAGATGATGTGACCACGGGACAGGAGACATAGGCTGGCACCTCGGGACAGGAGACAGAGGCTGGCACCTTGGGACAGGAGACAGAGGCTGGCACCTCGGGACAGGAGACAGAGGCTGGCCCCTTGGGACAGGAGACAGAGGCTGGCACCTCGGGACAGGAGGCTGGAGCTGGCACCTCAGAGCTGGTAACTGGGGTTGGCAGATTGGGTCTCATGCCAGGGAGCAGAATAGGTAAAGTGTAAACAAATCCAGAATGCGGAGAAGTAACAACAGAAGATGGTTTGGTAGGCTGTCGTGGTCTGCGGAGAGGACAGGCTTGTAAGAAGTGTATATTACTTGCACAGTAGAGACACAGTTTGTTGGTTATTCTGCGCCGTCGCTCCGCTTCGGTCAGGTGGGGGCGTGGACCACCTGTGAACCGGGCATTTGTTACACTGTAGATGTTAGTTAAATGCAAATTTGTCATAGTACTATTAAGAGGTGCTGGCAGCACAGTTTCAGCAGCAGACAGAGTTGGCTGAAACAAATCAACAGTATTGGATTTCAGAGAAACAGATTCTGATAGTCTCCTGAGTGGGTCCAAAAGTATAGCAGAAAATTGAGCCAGCTGAGAGCGTAACAGAATTATGTCAGTTTGTAGACACTGAAGCAGAGGCTGTTCAGCCATTTGTAGAGCAGACATGTTTGCAGGGAGAAAACAAATGAAATCAATTGCAATGAGAGTTCCAGGAGAAATCTGAAACAGGGTTTTTCCACATGACTCCAAGGCTTTCTTTTTGGCTGGTCATTCTGTTAGGGTTCAAAACCACTTCCTTAATTACAGCCATGGAGCCAGACACGTGATATAAACGTTTTAAACTGTTTATTGCAGCAAAGTATAATCCAGGTAAGGCAAAATAAACAGTAACAGTTCAGGCTGAATGGAACAATGGATTTCCAGATCTTGGCAAACAAGCAGTAAATAATAAAGAAATGCAGCAGATGACTTAACTGAAACCAGTTTGTAGTAGCAGCCAGAAACATGCAGGTAATCCAGGAACAGAGAGACACATGAGCAGGCTAGGAACATCAATTACCAGCAAAGGATTCAGGAATAATCAGGCATATATAGGCCACAGACAGGTGAGGATAATTAATTAGCAGTGCTAGTTAACTCCTGATAGAGGAATGGCCGGACAGCAGCTCCTCTGGAGAATCACAGATAATGCAGGGTAATGTGCACACAGGGTAACAAGGCAAATCATAACACAGGGTAAAATGCACACAAAGAAACAGGGCAGATCATAACAAAAATGCACACAAAGAAACAAGGCAGATCATAACACTATCTCCTATGGCATCAGCAGCTTGAGCCAACACCAGCTGCCTGTCGACCTCCTCGTCCAGAAAAAACTCTGGGTGTGGCTCTGGCTCCTCAACCGACCAGTCAGCAGCCCCAGTGGCGCAGGGGGAGAATTGATCTGCAGGCTGGGAGCCCTAATCAACTTCCTCCTGGCCCTCGTCCTGCTCCTCCGCCTTCATCCCTGGTGAGGCTTCGGCGTAGCCCTCCGGCTGGGCTGCCACCTGCTGGCGCTGGTCATCCTCGTCCTCCTCCACCACCACCACCACCGCCTCCTCCTCCTCCTCTGCCTCAGTCTCCGCCTCCACCACCGCCTCCTCCTCGTCCTCTGCCTCCGGCTCCACCACCACAACCGCCTCCTCCTCCTCTGCCTCTGTCTCCACCTCCACCACCACCACCGCCACCTCCTCCTCCTCCGCCTCTGCCTTTTGCATAGAGATGTTGAAATTCTCAGTGGCCTAGTGGTATGCATTTTGCTCTCACAGCACTGGGGTCAGGATTTCAAGTCACTGATTATTGTTTAATCTGTGTGAAGTTAGGCGGTTTGCTCCATACTAGCATGTGTTGTCTACCACACTCCCCAAACATACTACTGGACGGGTAATTTGGTTTGAGAAGAAAATCAAAGTAGTTTGTTATGAAATTTTGGGGATTTTAAGTCTGCAAACTCCCATGGGGCTGGTAATGATGTCAATTAGTTCTCTCTGTACAGGACCACTGAATTAGTGGATGGATCTCAATATATCTGTGTATACACGTGTATTTGGCGAATAATAGAGAACTAACTTCTTATCTCCCGGCGGAGTTCCTCCAGGAGATGGGGCTGACAGCGCCGGAGATCGCTCCAGCGCCGCTGGAGCTGGACGATGGTCCTGTCAATGTGATAATGCAGGCAGAGGTGTCTGCGGACACTTGCATAGGCCCGCAGCCTTACCTCATTTGACATATACCATCCAGAGGGTACGTTGTCCATACCCTCTGTGAGGACGCGTAATTCGCGCCTGCTGAATATACTGGCCCTCATTTTGTAATGTAATCTATCAATCAAAATGGAGCGCTCTGCGCTCCGATTGGTTCTCAGAGAACGTATGGGCGTGCTCACGTCACACGCGGATCTTTCAGAGACCTGTGTGTTGTTGTTGCCTCTCCCACCAAGAACATGGCGGCCGTCGCCGATGAGATTAGTATTCTGTGCTCTGCAATTAGGAAGAAGAGTGTACACCTGACTTATTAATACAATCATCCATTTAAACTCACCTGGACTTTGCCTTCCTTCTTGTCCATTTGCTTTTTGGCAGGGCAGGCCAAGCTGAATATTTATCCTTTGCTTTGCTTCATACAACACAAACAAACAGTAAGTTCAAATTGTTCATACATATTGTAATATATACCAAATGTTTGACTCTAATAATGTAGGCATGTGTTTATGAAGAAATATGTGTGTCATTGCTGTAATGAGACTGCTAAAAAAAGTGGCCTTGGCGTCACGTTTTACTGGGAAATAATACAATAGTAGGCTACACTATGCTAAGTACTTTTAGCTTATCCATATCCAACACAATAATAAATAGATTATTGCATTGATGGACACATGGCTCCAAATGTATAAACTTATTTAGACGCTTACCTAACAATTTGCATTTGTAGTACACACTATTAAGTGTGTTGGTGGCTGATTTTAACAAAATGCTTAATATTGAAAGCACAATATAGGGTTTGCCACTCAGAAAATCTGATTGTGATATCATTGACTTTTGTGTGTGGATAACCTGTTAACCAATGTTATGCTTTTAAAAGTGACGAGTGGTAGTAGTCGCAGAATGTTGAAGTAGTATTTGTCGGCCAATCATGTAAAAATGCAGTGGACAAAGTCAATGTTGGTTAAATATCGAGGCAACAATGTTTAGTATAATAAGGGGCATGTGTTTTAAACATAGGCTGAAGTTTGCAAAATGCTACCTTTAAAGGGGGCGGATGGCCTTATAATCTGTATTAGCACCTGACTGTTTGCATTGCCAATAAATACACTCCTTATCTTTCAAATAGGAATATGTCTGAGCCAGGCCCCAGTGGCGAACAGGTAAAAGGTATGCAAGGCAAACTGAAGCCAAACTTTAGCAACGATGAACTGGAGGTCTTGGTTGAAGAAGTCTTAACTCGTTTCCATGTTGTGGACCACCAGATAACTGGACACGAGCGTCACAGACACTGGCAGGAAATAACTGCTGCTATAAATGCTATATCGCCATATGTTCGACAATTGCATGAGGTTCAGAAACGGTACTAAGCAAATGTTTTTCAAGAAGCCCTAGATAAGTTTGATTACTGTGTATAGTAGTTTATTAATATATATAGATATAGATATGTACGTATATTTCGAGATAGTAGTAGTTAGGCAACTGTGTGCTTAAACCACCCTGTGTCTATAAAGCAATTCTCTATCAGGGCCTTAGTTGAAATTAAAAAGCAGCATGGGCCTTGGTCACATTTACATAATCAGTTTACCACATTATCCACGCTTGAAAAGGGCCACACATTTTTTAATTTTTGATTTGTTAGATTTGCTGTGTATTTCAAGCGTACATTTTTTTTATTCCAAATTATAATTGTAAGCTGCTATTTGACCCCATAATGTTTATTTATCCCACAGATGGGCAGACTATAAAGGGCGATTGAAATCAAAGCTAGCTCGACAACACAGACATGCCCAAGAAACTGGTGGTGGTCCTCCCATGGACATAGCATTGACACCACTAGAGGAGAATGCAAGGGCAGCAATTGCACTGGTGGAGATTTTTGGGGTGGGTGACATAGACACTGGCTATAGCCCACCCCGAACAGGAGAGGCCGCTCCACTAGTTGCATGATGAGTTTGCTTAGTTAATGTCTGTAAAGATTTATATCTGTCTGAGCAAATGTGTCAACTCTCAGGATGTGTCTGAAGGGAAACTTTAATTGCACAATGTCTTTGCCTATCACATTGTAGGAAATGCAATGTACACACTGAAGACAAATTGTCTCAATATATAGGGCTTTTAGAAAAATGTGGCACCATAAGTGGCAATGTCTGCTTCTGTGGACTGTCAAGGCCTGCTAGCACATTCAATGTAAGCTGAGACTTTACCAATGCTACATCACGCGTTGTAAAATGTGATTGCTAATATAATATAGTACCTTACTGTTTGAATCTAATATCTTAGTGTTTCTTTTTATGTCTCTACAGAATCTGAGCAGCAGGCTGCTGCACACGTGCAGGCGGAAGATGCCCGTGATGTGGAGGAGGCTCAGCTGGATCCAGCTGAACATGTAAGGGTGCGGACACTCTCACTCGCATCCCAAAGACTTCAAAATGCCACTGAAGCACAGAATGTTCACCTGTCACTAATAGCTAGCACTGTCCAACATACGGATCAACAACTCACCACTCTCAATAACACACTCTCCACTTTCATGAGCACACACACCACTTTCATGAGCACACACAACACTTTAATGACTACACACACCACCTAAATGGATACTCTCAATACCACAATGTCAACTATCGCAACACTCCTGGGTGATCTCTTGCATGCCCACTCTCAATGCACCTCCGGCACATTCCCTTCACCCAGTTCAGAATATTTTCACAACAGCCCCCATACCCAGTTGTCTGTTGGCTCCACTCTCCCTGCTGTGTCTGACTCCTCCCTCCCTGGTGTGTCTGACTCCTCCACCCTCCCTGTTGTGTCTGTTGCGTCCACCCTCCCTGTTGTGTCTGTTGCGTCCATCCTCCCTGTTGTGTCTGTTGCATCCACCCTCCCTGTTGTGTCTGATGCGTCCACCCTCCCTGTTGTGTCTGACTCCTCCACCCTCCCTGTTGTGTCTGTTGCATCCACCCTCCCTGTAGTGTCTGTTGCCTCCTCCCTCCCTGGTGTGTCTGTTGCCTCCTCCCTCCCTGGTGTGTCTGACTCCTCCCTCCTTGACCCAAAACTCTCCCGACTTTATTGTTTAGCATTTTCCTGTGCCTTTGACACCCCCCCTGCCCAGCCCCCTTCCCAACCCCCTGCCCAGCCCCCTTCTCAACCCCCTGCCCAGCCCACTTCCCAAACCCCTGCCCAGCCCACTTCCCAACCCCCTGCCCATGACCCTGCACCTTCACAGCGTCGGGCACAATCTGTTTACCTTGCACGTTTGGCTGGTTCCTCTGACTCCTCTACATCACGGGTTACCAGAAGTCAGAGTCAGACCCAATCAAGTTCCATTCCATATAAGGACCCTAAAAAAAGAAACCTAGGTTAATTTTTTTACAATATGATTTCATATATGGCGCAATATATGTGTTTTTTCATTTGATTAAAAATGGTTATACTAATGAAACTTATGTGTTTGTTATTGTGAGAGTGCATATTCAATTATGGTTGTTTAGAAGCAATACTTGTTATCCAGTATAAGCAAATTATTATCTCAGAACACAGGGCCTGATTCATTAAGGATCTTACATGAACAGGTATCTTATTTCAGTGTCCTGTCCCAAACCATGTTACAATGCAAGGGCAACAAGAGAGTGTTTGCTGAGGCTCTCTTTTTAAATACTGACTGTTTTGCCATGCAGCACACCAATGTGCACGTTATTCTTTTGTGTACAAATAAGCAAGCAATTTTTTGCTGCCAACATTACATATCAGTCAGATTTTACAATAGATAGCAACTTCACAACTAATTTTAAAGTCCTTGCATAGTAACAAGGGTTTGGACAGGACACTAAAAGAAGAAGTGTCTCAAGTTAAGTTCCACAATGTATCTGGGTCCCTTATGTCTATGTTGAATAATCCCTGGACACCAAATAACTATTTAGTCGTTTCGTAGCTGACAAAGCATCCGTGCCAGAACTAAATGTCTCTATAGTCCACACAATGATTAACATTTAATTTAAACCTGGCTTGGTTTTGCAGAGTAAAGGTTAAAATTGTAAAACACATGTACATATCAAATCCAGATGTTAAATCAATAACATTTAAACTATCGTCATGTGGATGCAGTTAACAAGAAACTAATACTGGGTAATGTCTGCCAAAAACTGACAAATTTGACCACAGTAGCAGTGGCCCAGAATCATTAAGGATTGTAACTTGTGAAACGTCTTATTTCAGTCTCCTAGACAACACCATGTTACAATGGAAGGCCTGCAAATTAGTATTCTGTTTTGCACATAAGTTAAATACTGACTGTTTTGTTATGTAACACACAAATACTTGATAGCTTATTTGTACACTGACATTTAAAATTGATATTTGTGTGGTACATGAAAAAACAGTCATTATGTAACTTATGTGCAAAACAGAATACTAATTTACACCACTTCCATTGTAACATGGTGTTGTCCAGGAGACTGAAATAAGATACCTCTTCATTTTAGATCCTTAATGAATCCGACCCCGTGTTTCTTGCTTTGTGTGAGTAAATGGTTGCAAACCAAGCATACAACTACTACAGTGTCCCTTTTTAGGTTTGCAAAATCATCCAGTAAAGAAAGTATTGCATTTTTAAACTGTAACTTGACACAAAGAAGGCACAAATCACAGGTGGTAATGGCACCAAATGACTCTTAACAATTTTTGTAATGATGCCACAGGTCAATTATTGTTACATACTAATCTGTACCATTATGATTTTGGCCAAATGAAATATATCTACTAAGGCATTAGCCTTTAAGAATAGTGCTAATGCACAGTGTGTGGTACGCCGGCCGGCCTTTAGCATAACACTTGGATAAATGTTACTTCATGTCCTTATTGCACTAGGCACATTTTGTTTGACACAATATAAGGGTGTATGTAGTGTTGTGTGAGCTGTTTGCTGTGTGTCTGGCTAATAATGTATGACGGAAAATAAAAACATGGCAGTTTGGATATGGTTTCCTCTGGCAAAGAAGCACACACTGTAATACAAGTAAGTTGACCGCACATTATCTACATCACCTAGTGATGGATGTGCAAGAGCTCGTTTGTCACCCAAATTGCTCTATCCAGTATTGTTTTTTCAAAACTCTATGGCTTGAGCCCCCCAATCCATGTCAATTTTACACAATATGGAAGCCTGTATACCTTAATTTTCAAAACTGACCTTAGAGTTTGTTTACTTCTGAACACTGGGATTCATACATTTTTATACTGGCCACGTCACTAGGTTTTAGCTCCTTTACATTAGTTGTTTTCATTTAAGCAAGGGCAAGCTAATTGACATAACGGGCAACATATTCTAATTGGTAGTTTGAAATGTTGAGATTTATTGTAATTACAGACACAGGTACCCATTTCGCACTATCACCATTTATTTTTTAAAAAAATAGGATGCCTCACATAACAATTTAAACATCAACAATATCAACCAGACATTAAACAGTCAAAGGTCTAATGTGTGCTCGGGAAGACACTCTTGGATTAGATGGTGTTCTTAAAGGAATTTGACCATGGGCGCATCATCTTAAAGGCACGTACATTTTAAATTTAGGATTTGTAGTTCTCTTGCCCAAGCCATGTCCAAATGCAAGAGGTGCAAATGAGTTTGAAACTTTAATGTAAAAAATAAACAAAACAAAATTTGTGTGGCTCATGGAATACGAGTCAGTATGTAAGTTAGATAACAATAATGTGATGTATAACACTTTCAAACTATGGATTATTTGTTGACATTTGCTAGCATGTTTAAACAGACATAGCTGCTATTATGCCACAAAGTATCCCGAATGACTATTTACACACACTGACATATGATTTGAAGCCAAACCCACCTGGAATATGCCTTTTGACGATATTTTCCACTTTCAGAAGGCAACCTAATTGCAAATTGTATTGACAAACAATTACACATTTATACACCACATTTAAATCTCTACGATTGTACAAAAATATTTGGAGCATACATTGTCAAGGGCACCAAACATGTCAAGTGACTGCTGGCTAACAATGTGTGTAATCAGACTAATTTAACTAGTGCTAATTTGGAGTATCTGTGTGGGCCGTAAACTCAAATTTGGCTGCCTGGACCAATTAGCAATCTAGGTGAAGTATTAAATATCACAAATAATTTCCATTGGAAATACACCATGAAAAGGGTGGAGACTGGTTTATCTGCTATTCCAAAGGTGTGTTACACATAATGTTAATATGGCCTTGTAGCAAGACTCCACTAGCTTCTGGCACTAACGCATTTCCCATGATTGTTAGTGTGGGTTTTGTGTCTGCCATGTGGGTGTTGGCCCACTTGGAAACAAAGTGCCACTAGCACAAGAGAAAGATTTTTATCCTGTTCTCCAAGGGCCAAAACTTAGTAGTGTTTGAAGTAACTCCGCTAACATGTAAGTGTAATTTGTATACATAATAGAATTAAGAAATTAAGAATTAAAAAAATGCCTATGTCCTGTCCCCCATATCTAACTATGCCGCCCCGCTCCTTTCCTATACCTATCCTCTCCCCGGGCCACCGCCACCTGTCCCTCTTGCACGATCCCATCCCCCCCTCGCTCCTTCAACCTCTCTCCCAGCCCCCTTCACCGGTCCGACTCACACCCATCCCCTCGCTCCAGCAACCCCGACAATCTTATCCACATCTCCCCTCATCCTTCCCTCCCTCTCTCCTGTGCCCTCTGGAACTCAAGGTCCATCCGTAACAAACTGACCTCCATCCACGACCTCTTCGTCTCCAACTCTCTTAACCTTCTCGCCATCACTGAAACCTGGCTCACTCCCTCTGACACCACCTCACCCGCCGCCCTCTCCTATGGTGGCCTCTCCTTCACCCACTCTACCAGCCCGGACGAACGTCCTGGTGGCGGAGTGGGACTTCTCCTATCCCCCTGCTGTACTTTTCGGGTCATTCCCACTGTACCTTCCCTCTCTTTCTCCTCCTTTTGAAGTTCACTCCATTCGTCTTTTCTCCCCCATCCATCTCCGGGTCTCCGTCATCTACCGCCCCCCTGGCCCTACCTCCCTGTTCCTGGATAACTTCGCCACCTGGCTCCCCCACTACCTTTCCTCTGACCTTCCCTCCGTCATACTCGGGGACTTCAACATCCCCATCGACAACTGCTCAGACCCTGCCACTATCAGACTTCTCTCCCTCTCCTCCTCCCTTGGTCTCACCCAGTGGACCTCCTCCCCCACCCACCATCTTGGTCACTCCCTCGACCTTGTCTTCTCGCATCTCTGTGATCTCTCAGACTTCTCCATCTCTCCCTACCCACTCTCCGACCACCATCTTCTCTCTTTCACTCTGTCCTCCTCCCCTGCTCCCCCCCGCCTAAAGCCACCCTCACCAGATGCAACCTTGATGCAATCGACCCCATCTCCTTTTCCTCCACTCTTGATTCTCTCCTCTCTCCCCTTCCCTCCCTGACTTGCCCTGACCAGGCATCCTGTCTCTACAACCACTCCCTCACTACTGCCCTTGACGCTGTCGCCCCTGCCTCTCCCATTTGCCGACGCTGTCTCATCCCCCAACCATGGCACTCCAAACTCACCCGCTTCCTTAAAAAGTGCTCTCGCACTGCAGAACGCCTCTGGAGGAAATCTCGCTCCCTGGCTGACTTCCTTCACTTTAAATTTATCCTTTCCTCATTCTGCTCTGCCCTCTCCCTGGCTAAACAAACCTTCTTTAAATCCCTCATTTCCTTTCAGTCCTCTAATCCCCGTCGTCTCTTCGCCACCTTTAACTCCCTCCTTTCTCCCCCCCCCCCCCTCCGGTCCCTCTCTCCCTCTCAGCTGATGACTTCGCCACCTTTTTCTCCTCCAAAATTGAAGCCATCAGACTCAACATCTCCTCCTCCAACCCCTCTCCCGCTGCCATTACTGCTTCACCTCCCTCTAACAAACAATTCTGGAGCTCCTTCAGCCCCACAACAGGCGATGAAGTTGGCTCCCTCATTCTTTCCTCTCCTCCCTCCACTTGTCCGCTTGATCCAATCCCCTCTAACCTCCTTCGCTCTCTCTCTCCCACTGCCTGCTCCTACCTGGCACACCTTTTCAACCTATCACTCTCCTCTGGTGTTGTAGCCTCCTCATTCAAACACGCTCTCATCTCTCCTATCCTCAAAAAACCCAACCTCGACCCCACCTCCTTCGCCAATTATCGTCCTATCTCTCTTCTCCCCTATGCCTCCAAACTTCTTGAGCGGTTAGTCTGCTGTCGTCTCACCAGATACCTCTCGGACAATTCCCTCCTCGACCCTCTCCAATCTGGTTACCGCCCCCTCCACTCCACTGAAACTGCCCTGGCTAAAGTCACCAATGACCTCCTATCAGCCAAATCCAGGGGTCATTTCTCCTTACTTATCCTCCTCGACCTCTCCGCGGCCTTTGACACCGTGGACCACCCCCTCCTTCGGCAAACTCTTCTCTCTCTAGGCCTCTCTGGTTCTGTCCATGCCTGGTTCTGCTCTTACCTTGCAAACCGCACCTTCTCTGTCTCCACGTTCGGCTCTCCCACCGCCCCACGCCCCTCCAAGTAGGAGTCCCCCAGGGCTTTGTTCTCGGCCCCCTTCTCTTTTCGCTCTACACTTCCTCCCCTGGTGCGCTCATCTCCTCCTTTGGTCTTCAGTATCACCTTTATGCTGACGACATACAACTCTACATCTCCTCTCCTGATCTCTCGTCCACCCTCCTCTCTCGTGTATCTGACTGCCTCTCTGCCATCTCCTCCTGGATGTCCTCAGGCTTTCTCAAAATTAACATCTCCAAAACAGAACTCATAGTCTTTCCTCCTTCCAGACTCACCTCTCACCACAACCTCTCAATCGTTGTTAACAACACTACCATCTCATCTGTCACCCAACTCCGTTGCCTGGGTGTCACCCTTGACTCCTCTCTCTCTTTTGCCCCCCACGCCAAATCCCTTGCTCAAGCCTGTTGCTTCCAACTGCGCAACATCGCCCGCATCCAAACCTTCCTCTCACAAGACGCCACCAAAACCATCATCCATGCACTCATCATCTTCCGCCTGGACTACTGCAACCTCCTCCTCACTGGCCTCCCTCTCTCCCATCTTGCCCCGCTCCGATCTGTACTCAATGCAGCTGCCAGACTTATCTTTCTCTCACGTCGCTCCTCCTCTGCCTCCCCTCTCTACCAGGCCTTACACTGGCTCCCTTTCCCTTACAGAATCCTCTTTAAACTCCTTACTACCACTTACAAAGCTCTCTCCCAGTCTACTGCTCCCTACATCTCTAACCTCCTTACCATTCATACTCCCGCTCGCTCCCTGCGCTCGGCAAACGACCGTCGCCTCTCCTCCACTCTCATTACCTCTTCCCACTCCCGAGTCCAAGACTTTTCCCGAGCTGCCCCCCTGCACTGGAATGACCTCCCTCGCTCTATCCGTCTCGCTCCCAATCTGTGCTCCTTCAAACGGGCACTCAAAACTCACATGTTCCTGAAAGCCTACCAGCCATCCACTTAACCCCTCATCCAGTCTGCTTGTTCTCCCTCCTCTCCCCTGGTCCCTTTTTCTCCATTGCATCACTGCCTCCCTTCGTGTCTGTTTTGTCCACCCTCCCTTAGGATGTAAGCCCGTATGAGCAGGGCCCCTCTCCCCTCCTGTCTTCATACCCACTCTTCTGCTCCGCCCTCACTTCATATGTCTGCCCGGAGTTTCCGAAGCATTGGTACTTATTGTTTATTGTTCTGTGATGTTTTACCCTGTATGGTCTACTGTTCATATTATGTAAGGCGCTGCAAAAACCCTGTGGCGCCGAACAAATAAATGATAATAATAATAATAATATGTTGCTATGCACATACCATGTTGGCTCTAAAAGATGAAAGTGTACTAGAAATTTACTACTAAGCAACCAAACACACATACTAACCTCCAAACTAACCTTAATTTCAAAAACTGTACATTAACACCAGAGAGGATGTTTGTAGGCTATGGTGTGTCTGTGGCAAAGGACAAAAGAACCACACATTGAATCAATATATTGTCCAAGTATACCTGTTCCACAATAGTTACCAAAACACTACACATAGATTTATGTGTATTCAAAGAGGAATCACTGCACTATAGTAATCGTACAAAATTGCAGGACAATAGATTGTTGAGACATTTGCAGCATAGGATATATTTATTACATATATGAATCCAAACGTGCTAACAATAGCAAAGAAGTCAATGGTGTGTGTGTGGCAAAGTTCCTTGGATGAAGAGATGACAATCTGGCCAGACTGAAGTGAGACATAAGCAGGCTTGGAGCTCTGGAGAAATACTTCAACATGTAGGGAGACACGAATTGCACAACTCCAAAATCCACGCCAACTATTTGCTCACAACTAACTTGCATTTAGGTATCTACTTGATGACTTGTTAATCAAGAAGTTGACTACTGTATTGATATGTGTAAAAAAATCAGGTAATATTCTACACAATAGTGTCTAATAATGGCTTGTGTGTTTGAGCTATATCTTGGATTCAGATTGTACTATTTGACATGATTACAAACCCCAAAACCATACGTAACATAACTAGCACATGGCCATACGTTTCGTTTGCACACCCACACATTCCAGGCTTACTAACGTCATTATTGTATGGAGCACACTCACTTGACAGTCACATTTTAGTGCTGATAACACTATAGTACTTACATTTGTCAACACTCTTCACCATGGCAACATCCACCAACTCCAAAGGAAAGTGCAATTGCACAAAGGCCAGCACTCCAGGCCAAGTGTAATAAACAGCCTGTAGATATAAGAAACACAAACAAAGTGTGAGAAATTAGCACTTCTCCACACTATATGTGCTGATCAATAACCTATAAACCTCACATGGCTAAATGAGCTGAGTTAGGGTACATTTTCAATCTAAATATTTTGCAGGGGCATTTTGACACTAGGGGACATAGACATACTAGACCATTAGACCCTTTTGTGACATAGCTAATACAAGCAGCAAGTGTGCAAACTCTGGACTGTGCAAACTGTACAAAACATTTCAAACAAAGGTCGATTATGTAGCCACATTAGCCTGTAGATGAAATCTAACACATTAAAAGGTGCATTTAGTAAAAGACATTGAGGCTAAACTTAGAGGCATTAACCTATACTTCCAACACACATTGTAAAGCTAAAATACAGGTTGGCATTGCTTTTTTCCTATTATTACACATGTAAAACATTTCACCAGGCCATGTATGTTAATATTCAAATTGTGACTTACCATACCTTATATAATCTTACTTTGACTAAGCTTGCACATGATTTTACCACAGAGCTTTGTAATGTGAATTTATAGAAAGTGGTAAAAAATACATTACCTCAAAAATATGTCTCAACAGCATAGCTTTTGAAGTTGGAGCCACGCACTGCTTCACGAGGGGGGTCTACAAGATCTTCCTCCTCTGCCTCCGCCTCCTCCTCCTCCGCCTCATCCACCCAAGCAACCTCGTCCATGACCCCTGGAGCCCCATTCCTGATGGCAATATTATGGAACACCACACTCAGAGCGATGATCCTACACACCTTCCCAGCGCCACCAGACCGGTCAAGTCATCTAAAGCGAGCCTTCAAAATGCCAAAAGCTCTTTCTATGACCAATATGGAGGCCCTATGAGCCGAGTTATAGGCCTCCTCCCGCTCTGTATGTGGGTTCAATATAGGAGTGAGGAGCCAAGGGCAGGAAGGATACGCATGGTCTCCTATGTAGGAAGAGAGGAAAGACAAAATAAACCAAGATTAATACGATTTAAGAGTACAACTATACCTGCAAAAAAAATAATGTTAACATACTACAATATGAGTCCAAATGTCATTCTATGCTAAATAGTAAGGTTGCAAAGTCATAATACTGTATAATTAACATCCTATGAAAACTACCCATGTCTATTAGTGGATGCAAAACAAAGGTCATTCCACATTGGAGATTTAGATTATACACCAAACTATTACTTACACACCTGCCGGTGTACACTATTCACAGGACACACACCCTTTACTACTAGGTGTGTTTCACTAATAGGCCTGCATTACCATTATATATCAAACAATCCTAAACATTGATTAAATCACTCTATAGTAGTAGCAACTATAAATACAAGGCACATTCACTATATAACACATTGTGTAACAGTAACATCTCAAGTACAAAATTATATTTTGCAAATCTATCTTTGGCATACAATATTACGAACAATTTAGAGTTGGCAGAACCATTATTTTCACATATTTACCAAGAAGCCACGTATCTCCATGTGGTCTTACACCCCCTTGCCTCTGTTTCAATCTAGGCCACAACCATGAGTTACAAAACGCATAGGAGTCATGGGTACTCCCCCCCATTTCGCAACCAGGTTTCAAATCTCGAGAGATGGGTCACATATGGCCTGGACATTTATTGAGTGGAAGTAGTTCCGGTACATCAAAACTGAAGCATTTCCACTCAACGGAACCAGTGCCACATGCGTCCCATCTACAGCCCCTATGACTTGCGGAAAGCCAGCTATGGTGGCAAACTGCTGCTTAATCCGCACAAGAGACTCCTCATCGAGTGGCAATGGATAAACTGCCGAAGCAACGACAGAAACGCCCGTAGGACTACCTCCAGCACACGGCTGAAGGTCGCCTGGGACATACCTTCCGCGACCCTGACTGTGCACTGGAATGAACCAGTAGCACAGAAGTGCAGTACCGCCACAAGTTTGGTCAAAGCCGGTACTGCTGTCGGGATGTTACGCATTGGCTCAAGGTCACACTGCACAATGCGCAGGGTGTCCAAGATCACATGTGGAGGAAGCCGATAGCGATGGACAACCTCCGCATCTGACATCCCAAAGAGGCTGACACGAGGCCTGAAGATGCGGACGGCGATGTTGGCGTAGTTGCTGGTTAGGAGGGGGCAAAGGAGCAGGCCCCTCGTGAAACAGAATGTAGTCCAACTCCAGGAGTGCCTGTATGTGGTTCAAAAGCCAGTGTTTACAAACAAACACTTAGGTGAAACCTTTACACTTTGCTTTTTCTTACTTTGCCACAAATGAGACAACCAATACTTACAATGTAGTCGTTATTCATCCTTAAGCTTTTTGGTTGAAAAGGACAGTCCATAAGTAGATTTTTTCCAAAAATGTGGCAGGTGGGATAAAAATAAAAAACAAATTAGTAAAACAAAACCTATTGATTGTCCAAACAGCATCTAATCATATAGAACAACCACCAAAGTGCTTGCAAACGTGATACTTACCATCGCCATATACCCTTTCATAAATCACATTACTTACATTACAATTGATCTGGTGTAATAATTTGAAGGTAGTGCAACACAAAATACAGAGTGTTAATGTGTCTTTAAGCTAGCCAAAAAAACCAACACTTAAAACAAAGTGATTAGACAAATAATATAGCTCAACCTATACCACAGCATGGCCATTCTTTCTGCAAAGTGATTTAATAAACAATATCTGGTTTCTACTTACCACACGCACAGAAAATATTGTCTCAAAATGGGTAATCTCAAAATCCAATCTTACTAGACAAAAAAGTCACAATACAGATCCAATATCTGTGGGGGAGGGTAAACAGGTAACAAATAAAGAAAAATAAATGGATAATATTTTTTCATTTCACTACATTCTAGAGGTCTCTATGCAGGGCTGCATCCTAAGTATACACAGTGGGCTCAAGATTCAAACTATGCAGCTAATCAAAGACTTTTCCACTAACCTTCAACATATAAACCACTAGCATTAACACCTTTCAGCATCAATTTCTATTTCTAGCTCACCAACACCTAGCTAAATAATAAAAATACTGAGTGCTGAGCAAGGTACAGCAGTAAACAGCAGATTAAGAAACATTTGACCATCTACGGTCTACTTACCCAGAACTGTGAAACTCCCAACAACACAGAAGTTCAAGCAAGGTATTTTAAACTACCACTGTAATTAGTACATTAATGCCGGAGAGTATGCCGGACAGAGCACATGACGAGCACACAGGTGCGTTCGAATTAACTAAGTGTGTTTTTGTCTAAAAGTGAGCTGCCATGTTAGCAAAGGGGATTCAATGTACGGTAAGTCTAGATTCTATCGATTATTACAGATGTAATTAATGAGCTTAGCTGTTAGTGTTGTGGCAATATTATGGTTTAATTAGTGTCTATTTGAAATATATGCCTTAGAAATCATTTACTATCTGTGTTAGACGATAGTGTAGTGCTTAGGTATTCCACCCACCAATACTAAGGCCAGAAGTTCAAGACCACAAGTCAACCCTAAGCACAAAGTGGTTTAAGAACCTACATTAAGCATACTCACTAAAGTATTAAACTAAAATTCTATATGCAAATGCTCATAACTCATCACAATCATTCCTTGATTTTTTGTGAAGTCTTTGCAGCTCCTGCTGCTTTAGTAAAACAGTTATTTATGTCTGTGTGTGTGTCTAGGGTTATCAATTTAATAGCACGTTATCCGTCATGCTGTTAATAATAAATGCAGCATGACAGAGTTTTCAGGAATAAGACAGCAATTCAGCTGACCAAAATAAGTTGAGTGCAAACACTTTTATGAATCAACTACTAATGACTTGTGGTGTATTGTGAAACATGAGGTGCAAACCCCTTTGTCTCAAAAGTGTCCAAAATGGATAAAGAAATGTTTGAACCACATGTCAAATGTCAATTTAAAATTATTGTTTATTTTGTTACAATGTGCATATCCCACTGAGTGCCATCTGTAATACTTTGTAGTGAATTAATTCCCATTATCTGTATAAACACAAAACATACGTGAAGTAGATAAGGTTGCTAGTGTGTAATTACATTTTTGCAAGTGTCAACATTTGTAGATTCACTTGCTAGTTGTTGTAGCAGTTAGAGAATGCACCTTTGCACACTGTACGCGTGAATCTCTTTACTCAGCAGCAGAGTGTGCTATATTGAGAGAACTAATTCCACCCTTCTACCATTACATAAATTCATGATCGCGGGCAATTGGCCAAAATAACATCCAACATCTTGCACTTTCCATTGGCATTTATTAGAACAGTGTATGTAAGGTAAAAAGGTAGTTTTTAATTACAAATACTAATTGAACGTTTGTAAGATATAGAAATACTAAAACATGTTTTTTGTTGTCAACGCTAAAAAGCTAGTCACAAATGTCTGTATTGATATATATGTATGTTGTCTATATTTAGTTTTGCTTTTTAAACGGCCAACAATTCTTTCGAATACATGCACTTGACCTCTAACTCCCTCAAAATAAAAGGCCACTAATAAAATCCCCAGCAGCAACAGACCAAAACTTTACCAATGTATTCAACTTCCAAAGTGTGCCTGAGGATGTATTTTCTAGTGGTTTGTAATGTGGTTTGTATGTGTTTCATATTTCTATTATTTGTAATTTTTAACAAAGTAGAAAGGAAAACTACTTCTGATACAAGTAGGTGGTCAGCTTTTCGTTCTATTACATTTCCTTGACATGTTGTTTTCATCACTTGTACATTGGCGTAGCAGTTAGCTATTCTACCTTCAAAGCCTGCAAGCCTGAATTCAATTCATTAATATACTTGCCATATTTGTGTTGAGATTAAAAGTGTTCCTGGGGTCATATTACACTCTGGTTAAAGTCGCATAAAGCATGCGTGTAATTTGCATAAATTTAATTTATTATTTTGATTCATAGTGGTTTTTAATGCAAAAGCACAATCAACAACTGTCACATTTGCCATTTGACATTGTCAGTAAATATAATGGTGGTTGTTGTAATTCTAAATAGATTTCAAAGCAATATTTATGGCAACGTTGAATGTTAGTGCTAGAATAAAAAGTCAATTTTTTTTAACCATGCACGCTGCACTCCTTTCCGGCTGCCGGAATGAATGGGGAATGAGTGTGCACTCCATTCCGGCTGCCGGAATGAATGGGGAATGAGTGTGCACTCCATTCCGGGACTGAAGTGCACTCAGCACTCCATTCCAGCACCCGGAATGAATGGGGAATTGTAGTGTGCACTCCATTCCGGCACCCAGAATGAATGGGGAATGAGTGTGCACTCCATTCCGGGACTGAAGTGCACTCAGCACTCCATTCCGGCTCCCGGAATGGATAGGGAGTGATAGTATGGAAGATATCTGCCTAGCATACCGAACTGTAGTGTCGAGTCCTATAAAAGCCATCCCTCTTTACTGAAGACCCAGTAAGCAGCAGAGTTAACTAATGCCACCGTTCCGGCATTCCGGCAGTTCCGATTTAAACTCCAAGGGCCAAAATATCATTAAACATCTTACACTTGGCAGTAACATTTATTCGAAAGGTGTCTGTAAGGAAAAGAGGCTTCTTTTACACAAACACAGTAATGGAACATTTAATACATATAATATATGTATGTATACAAATAAATGCAATTTAAAAAAAAAAAAAAAAAAAATCCCCAAACTAAAAAATGTCTGTATTAATATGTATGTTTGTTTTGCATACTTGGTTGTGGTTTTTATATGCAAAGTATGCTTCTAAAGGCGGTTAATAGTTGTTTTAGCTACCAGTTTTGGACTTAATCATGACCCTGGTCTTCCTTAACTTTTGTCAAGGATTTGAGGCATGAGTGACGTCCGTTTCCCTTAACTGCACAGAGGGAACGCCTACTGTTTTCAAATTAAAAAGCATAACGCCTACTTTATTCAAGTGATCTCTCATCTTCGCCCAGTCTGCGCCTGCTCTCCTCCCATTACGCTATTTGCCTAACCTGAATTTACTGTATTACAGGTTACGCAAGTAGCGTAGCGCATGCGCAATGCGCTACGTTAATTGCGTAAGCGCTACATACTGTAATATGTGATTTCCCCACTAGCATGGGAAAATACCATAATACAGTAGTTAGCTCTTACGCAAACGGCGTAAGAGCATTGCGGCTTGGACATCCTTCTAGGTGTTTGCGGGGCCTCAAGTTTTTTTTTTTTAAGAACTTCAATCAAGCCTAAAGAGTCGGGATGTTACAAATATGTGCCCCTTCTGGATGAAGAGTTCCTGTTGGAAAAGATTCCCTTATGAAGGTATAAATGGCTGGGACTCTGGCAAGCCGGCAAGATGGATTTACAAATACTTAAGGACAGGACCAAGCCATCAAGAAAGAAGACATCATTGGTAAGTATTTGGGTTTTATTATTTTTAATAAATACTTGTGGTTTAAAAGAGGGTGGTTAGTGTCTTTATTGTGGGGTTTATTATTTTTAATAAATATGTGTGGTTTGTATGAGGGTGTTGTGGCTTTGTAAACTTTTTTCTCTGTGGAACTACAGGGCCCAGCAAGCCAGGGATGTCAGGGCATGTTGGCACTTGTGGTTCTCCAAGTGCCAACATGCCCTGGCTGCCGTGGGTATGCTGGTGCTTGTAGTTATACAAGCACCAGAATGGCCACACGGTTTTTGGCAACCTGGCTGGTTGGGACTTGTAGTTCCACAAACAAAATTGGTGTCAGTTTGTTTTTTTTACTATTTTACGCCGTATTACCCTACTACCCACAGCCCAGGGGTAGTAGGAAGAGCCCTAGTGCTATCAGCACTGGGCTGGTTCTTTCTAGGGGGGGGGGGGGGCGCTCGTTTTTTTCAGCGGACCCCACTCCCTAGGGAATCCAGCCCAGCGCTGAACAGTCTAGGGTTGTATTTTAAAAGAGGTCATTATTTAGTCATTATGGCAGGGGGACCTCTGCTATAGTGTCACCCTGCTATAGTGCCGCCAACCCTGGCTGGTTTGCCTAGTGCTGGTAAAGTGAAAATCGGGGGAACCCCACGCAAAAATTTTCCCCGATTTTCACGGGACCAGCACTAGTCAGGCAGCACTAGGGTTAAGCATAAATAGCGGGGGGACCCCACAATTTTTTTTTTAAAAAAAACTTTTATCTGTTCTTTAACATTTTAACACTGCCAGGGTAACAGTGATGTGTTGATACAACACGCTGCTATCAAGCAGCGTGTTGTATCTGGCGTGTTTAGAAGCAAACTCTCCTGAGTTTGCTAACTCGCAGCTTCATACATTGTAGACTTGTATAGCTGCAGTGGCAAACAGTGGTGAGTTTGATCTCTGGCGATTTTGCAAGTAGCAATTTTGACAGAAGCAGAACTCTGGCGATTTTGTATGAAAACTCAGCATCATACATCGGCTAGTTTCAACTCTCCTGAGAAAATCGCTGGAGTTGCAAACTCGCAGCTTGATACATTTACCCCCTAGTGTTCTGCTCCTTCTCCCAGTAGCACCTGTCATATTATTTGTTTTAGGTTAACCCTAAAACAAATAATAACCCTATTAGTATATTGTAGCAAATAAAAAAACAAGCTTTTTGCTGGCAAAAACATCAAGGGGTATATTTACTAAACTGCTGGCTTGAAAAAGTGGAGATGTTGCCTGTAGCAACCAGATTCTAGTTGTCATTTATTTAGTATGTTCTACAAAATGACAGCTAGAATCTGATAGGGAACATCTCCACTTTTTAAAACCTGCAGCTTTGAAAATATGCCCAAGGTTTTTAAAGCAAAAGGGCTTTTTGCATTTTGATAAATCAGCCCCTTTGTCTGGACAAAGGGTATATATTCAAAGGGGATAATGTTCTATTACACTACTGGTAGTGTAATAGAACATTACTATATAAACTATTGCTATATGATTTATACCCCATTACAATCAGCCAGGTATGTCTTAAAAAAAATGGAGAAGGAACATATAAAATGCAATATAAAGTGAGTTTTTTTTTTTTGCATTATTTGTTTTCATTATTTAAGATTTATCATTTATACTAATAAAGTATCTCTGGGTTAAGCAACACTGAAATAGCATCTTTTTATTTGATAAATATATATTGTACCGAAAACCATACTGGGCCAGTGCAATGTGCTTGGCCCCTGGGCTAAATTCTGCCAGCCAGCCCCTGATAGGGAGGTATGAAAGTAGACTATGTTACATTTTGTTACCTAGTCTGGGAACCCTCACTGCAATTTCACAGGTTTCCAAATTGCCACAGTAGGATAACAGAGGGCGGGATTAGCCTGAGGTAACATAAACGCTGAGGGGGCAGGTAAAAGAAAGTAAAAGCAAGAGTTAACTCCACTGGGGGGCAGGGGTCAGCCAATCAGTAGGGATGCAGGGGGAAAGATTATAGTGGGGGAAGCAGGATAAGGTCCAGGTACAGGCAGTCAGCTTCCCCTTTCACTCTTGTGAGTTTGGAGTTGGGAGTGAGTCTATCCTGCTCTGCTGTCCTGGTGAGTATTACAGTGTAGACTTGTTTATTTTTGTACTGCTGTTGTATTGGTATTTGTATTTGTATTTGTGGTCATCTACTTTGTTTCCCCTGCTTACTGCTCAATTCCTATCTGCATTTCCTTCTCCTTTCTGCTGCATTTGTCCTCTATTCCTGCTTCTTTCCCCTCTTTTATTCCCTGATTTTCAACCTTTTTTCCATCTCCCCCTCTCCTATCCCATCTCACACTCCCTTCCCTTTAATTTCCCCCGTTATCATCTTTCATTCTCACCCTCCATCTTCTCCACCATGCTTAGGGCTAAGCGTGCCTGGGCCCCCCCCCCCCCTCCACCTATTATAGGCTGCTTCCCCCACTACAGCAAAGAGGAGAGCGCAGATCCAAGTCTCTCCGCTTTGCGTAACTTCCGTCCCTCCCTCAGAGCAGGGGTCCGGGAGAAGAGGGTCCGCCGCGACCGTCGCGGCCGGGAAGGAGTCTGCGCTCATTCACAGGCACGGGACAGTGTAGCGGTGGCCATTTTGGAATTGGGCGCGCCAGGAGTGCCCGTCCACCACTCCACTGCCACCAATGTTTTAAATGTGGATAAATATCCCCCCTCACCCCAGAGTCAGTCTGTCGCTGGGGCTGGGGGGGAAACGCTGCAGGCTCTGCTGATGGTAGCACATCCCACATTGGCACCTTAACCAGCCCCCCCTCTCAGTTCCTCAGCATAGCAGCAGGGGGGCGAAACAGCATTAGTGGGGGCACAGACAACCCCACATCCCAACTGCCTAGCATTCTTTTATCCCCTGTGTCACAGACCCTACCTGCAGCTTTGGGGACACAGGGCATGGGCGCCAACCCCCCTTCACACAGGTTTCCCTCAGTCAGGGCAGCCTCCCTTGCAGGGAAACAGAGGTACACATCAATGGGCAGCCTGGGAGCACCTCCCCCTCACTGCAGCTGCAGTTGGCCCCCAATCCTCCATGCCCGTCTATTGCTGTTTTTATCCCCCCTTCCCTCCTTCCCCACCCCTCCCTCAGTACCCTATCCCTATTTCCGCCACATTATCCCCCCCTGCCATCCCATTCCTCCCTGCGGCTGCTAACCCCCCAGGCACCCCAGCACCCCACATGACCTCCTCCTCCTTCCCCCCCATTCTACTTTCTGGCCACCCAGCCACGTCCTGCCCACCTTTTGCGGGGAACCCCCCTCCTTTGCCTGTGGGTCAAGGTGCTATTTCCTCGCCTTTCCCTGCATTCTCTCATCCTTCCTTCCCATGGCTGAGCAGTACCTCTGGCTGGGCTCTGCATAGCCAAAGGCTCTCTCCCTTCTCTTACGCAGTCACGGGCCCAAGCCTCGACCTTACTACCTGCTATCCCCCCCTCTGCCTATACTCCTTATTTTTCTGTTCCTACCTGTCCCAGTACGTACGGTTTAACCACAGGTGCCTTTGCTTCCACAGTTTCCGTTGCTTCCGTTCTCCCAGGGTCGGATTGCACGCAGACATCCGCATAAGCCCCCTCAGTGCCATCAGGTTCCCAGAACGTGCAGATAGTGGCTGGAGGGCCCATTTTAGGGCAGGGTCAGGCGTCCTCCCTGATGGGTTCTCAGGGCACCACCTGCATGGTTGCATTAAATTTAATTCCTCCCATTCAGCAAGCCAGTACGTGTTCGGTTCCTGAACCCAGATTAATAGCGCATAATTCAGAACCGTCATTGCTTGCAGGGTCCTTGGCTCCCGATCCAGGGAGCTCTCTTTCTGTTTCCTCCTCTGCAGGTTCGAACACGCATACATCATCGGGCCCGGGGTCTAGGCACGCTTCCTATTCAGAAGTCGCTACGAGCGCGGCAGGAGCATCATCAGGAGCGGACGGTGGTAGCCACGAGGCAGGAGGTGAGCATGCCAGTGGATTGTCAGGTATGAGCTCTGATTCAGGCTCTTCTTCCTCTGAGAGTGAGGCTCCAGCTTGGTCCAGAAGTTCGGACACAAGGTTAATAAGGCTGCTGGAGAGGAAGTTGAGCGATACCCGCCGGAGAACGGGGGGTGGTGAATAACAGCCCCAGTGACAGGTTGACGGGTGATGATGTGATGCGCTGTTCCAATACAGCCGTCCTGCGGGACATCAGAAACAGGGTGCGTGGTAAGTTACGCACAGGCCGGTTTGTAGACATGTCTGCCATTACCAACAAGGCTAAGGACGATTTGGCAGCAGCGATGGGCACGCTCTGGCGTGGGTGAGGAGGTTTATAAAAATTTTGGCAACTGGTTGGAGGGGTTCCTGGTGTTCACAGCCTGTTATCTGGAAAACAGGCCGGAGACACATTTAAAATTATTAAATACATATTCTTGATACAAGGGATGCATACCCGCTCCAGAGGTAACATGTGGAGATGCTATGACGAGGGGTTTCGCAGGAAACAAGATGGTTTATTGGAGATGGATCTGGGCTGTAAGGATGTGGAGGTGTGGCCTGAGGTGACCCAGCCTAGATCGGGAGCGAGTGATGCTGGGGCGATGAGGCAGAGGCAACTCCTGAATAGATTGGCCCAGCCCTTTCGGGGGAGATGTTTTACATATAACAGCGGTCATTATGACAGAGGTTATATCGATGACGTCCTGTTCATCTGGACAGGACCTCAAGACCAACTCACTCTCTTTCTTAACCACATCAATCTCAACGATCTAAACCTTCAATTCACCGCAAACACCAGCACTGACGCTATCAACTTTCTAGACCTACAGATATATATCCAACACAATCAATTAGAAACCAAAACTGTTTTTAAAGAGGTGGATTCAAATTCATTTATACCATTAACAAGCAGCCATCACAAAAATTGGATTTGAAATATACCCAAAGGCCAATTTACACGAATAAGACGCAATTGCTCCAATATAGAGAAATTTGATAACCAGGCAGAACTACTTAAGGACAGGTTCCCTGAGAGAAATTACGAACAGGAAACAGTAGAACAGGCCTTAACCACTGTTAGGGATACAGACAGGGCCAGTATTCTTTGTAGAAAGAAAGTCCCAGCGGCTGAATTCAATGTCCCTTTCATAAACCAATATAGCAATGATTCAAAAAAAGTTGAGTACATCACTCAAAAGTATTGGAAAGTCCTCCTGGGAGATGAAAAACTGAAGGGAATTCTCCCAAACAAACCAAGGTTCATTTACACGAAAGCAAACAGCCTTAGAACCAAACTTGTACATAGTACCATTCCGCCAAGTAAACCCAATACAAGTAAAACCTGGCTAAAAGAGAAGACGAATGGCTTTTTTCACTGTACCAGATGTGCAGCGTGCAAAGTTAGCACCATTAGGCATACCAAACCATCCACTCTGTACACCTCAACCACTACTGGGGAATCATTCCCTATAAAAGACAAAATCACATGTGACTCCACAGGGGTTATTTACCTTCTACAATGCCCCTGTGGGTTACAATACATTGGGAGAACCATTAGAAAATTGCAAGTCAGAATATCTGAACACCAAAGGAACATCCGAAAGGGCTTCGAAAAACATAGTGTTCCTGACCACTTCGCCAAATACCATTCCAAGAACCCATCACAGTTGCAATTTATGGGTATCAAAAAAGTTATCAAACCTTGGAGAGGGCGGGGACTATCAAATCCATTTCAAGAGAAGAATCCAAACATATATACCAAATGAAAACTCTGGCACCAGAAGGATTCAATATTGATTTCGAACTAGGTCAATTTCTATGAGTCATTCTTTGTGCAATTTACCCTTTGCATATACACATTTATCTGTCACCCAATGCTTCAATTGTATATAGATGATGTTAACACCCTCATATTTTTACTATCATCACTACACCCCTAAATCTGCAATACATGTGGGGATCCATGTATGCTACAATACATCCGTATTGCTAAAACTACGAGTATAGCTCATTACGAGTATAGCTCACATTGCTATATAACATGCCAAGCCTTATTAAACCCATCCTTTACCAGCCTAGACTGTGAGGGCGATATTCATCATTATATGCCTATTATTTACTGTATTTTTAATGTATTATGATGGCAATAGTTATTTGCTGTAACAAAATTACCACATGTTATTATACAGCCTAGCCATCCGAACTACGGCTCATTTGCAGTATCTGGGGATGTTTTTCAAACATTCCACTACTCTTCAAGGATACTGGACTTCCTTTAAAGACGTCAAACTGTCTGTGGCTCATATTGTTTCTGGGGACATTATGACTACTACCCCATCCTTGCAAGACAAATACAACTATGGGCTTATTTGACTTTGTCTTATTTTTATCTTCCAAACATGCAGTGTCTTAGCCCTTTCATCAAGGTACAAACCAACACATAATTGCTGATGATCGCTCCACAGTTTACAAACAGTTGTTTTATCATAGGAGCGAATGTACTCACTATGACACCCCCTATTGGATTAGACATCTGTCTGTCAAAGTCGAGAACGTATGGCAGCATGGAAAAAACGACCTATCAGCAGCCTACCCAAAGGAAGGGCGCCTATTTAAAGCCAAGAAACTGGTCCCCCCTCTTTCACAATCCCTGAAGAAGCCCCAAGGTGAAATGTGTTTGTTGGACCCGCTTATTTGCATATAAGTGATATTTACCACAGATCTACTGTGGACCATTTCATTCATCACCACCGCTATGAGCGGCATTACATCAGACATGTGCGCATGCGTGTCTTCATCTATTGTAAGACTGACACATGGGAGAATTTCAGGTTATGGATTAACCACTACAATGTGAACTGTATACTATAGGGAGCGCTGAACTAAACATTCCTCTCTGTAGGTTTAAGCATGCTTGTGCCGCGTGTGGGGGAAGGCACCTCAGAAGAGAATGTCCTAAGAGGAGTGGTCCAGATACCACAGACAGACCCCCTGCAGGAGCCCCTGCGCATTAAGGCTTTTTCTCCTATCGTGTTATCTCAATTGGATAATGGCTAAGTTAGTACCCCAATAGACCGGCTTCAGAGTTTTTTGGGGAAGGTTTTAGACATCGGTTTAAATTACCGGTAAGTGGGACTGTACATATGGGTTCGCCCAGGAACCTGAAATCAGCGCTAGAGTTGCCTTTGGTTGTGCAGGGGAAAATTAATAAAGAGATTGAGTTGGGTAGAATGTGTTGTCCCTTTGCTACTCCTCCGATTCAAGGTTTGGTCATTTCCCCGGTGGGTGTAGTATCAAAGAAGGAAGTGGGTAAGTTTAGGCTGATACAGCATCTGTCTCACCCCCAGGGTATGTCCGTGAATGACACGATTGCAGAATTTGAATGCTCGGTGCTGTATCAATCATTTGAGGATGCTTTGTTGATAGTGCAGCGCTGCGGGGCCGGGGCGTTGCTGGCGAAGCTCGATATCGAGTCAGCATTTAGGCTCCTGTCTTTGCATCCATCTTTATTTAAATACATGGGTTTTCGCTTGCCAAGGGGTTATTATGTGGATTAATGTTTGCCTATGGGCTGTTCAGTGTCTTGCGCATTTTTCGAGTGTTTCAGTAATTTTCTGCATTGGTGTGTGGTCACAGGGACAGGGCATCAAAGTGTGGCCCATTACCCTGATGATTTCCTGTTTATTGGGCCAAGCGGGTCCACAGTGTGTCAGGATTTGTTGTTTTCAGGTCAATAATTGTTTAGAGTTATGGGAGTTCCAGTGGCTGCGGACAAATCGGAAGGTACGACACAGAGGCTGTCATACCTGGGTATCGAAATTGACACTAGAGCAGGGTGTTGTAAGCTGCCTGCAGAGACAGTGGCTAAGTTGAAGGTTGTGATTGACTCATTATAGGACAGGGGTAAGGCTCAGTTAAAGCAGGTTCAATCCCCGCTTGGTCTACTTAACTTTGCTTGTTGTGTTATTCCCATGGGCAGGGTATTTTGGAAGAAGTTGGAGAGGGCTACAGTTGGGGTTAATAAAGCCTGTCATCTGGTTAGAATTTCCAAGGAGATTAGGGACGATCTGGTCATATGGTGTTTTTGGAGAACTTCAACGGGCATTTAGTTTGTGGATGTTGCTTGCCGTCAATAATGTGGAGCTTCAATTGTTTACGGATGCGGCTGGCTCATCTGGTTTTGGGGCTTACCTGAACAGGGAGTGGTGTGCGGCCGCGTGACCCCGTCTTGGCATCAGGAAGGTTTCACGAGGAATCTCTTGTTGCTGGAATTGTTCCCAATTATTGTAGTGATGGAGTTGTGGAGTCGCCTGAGAGATAAGAGTATAGTTTTTTGGTGCGATAATTTAGGAGTAGTGCACGCTATCAATCATTAGAAGGCTACCTCTCCTCCGGCGCTGATTTTATTGAGGCATTTAGTATACAAGTGCTTATCATTTAACATCACCTTTAGGGCGAGGCATGTACCTGGGTCTGATAATGGGAATGCGGATGCTTTGTCTAGATTTGATTGGTCGAGGTTTCGTTCACTAGCCCCTGGGGCTAACAAGTTTGGTGTTTCATGCCCTGATTTTGCTGGCAGATTATAAGACCGGTATAGTAGACCTTGCAAAGCATTTGGTAGCATCGGGTACCTTGAAGAAATATCAGGAGGCTTGGTCGTTCTGGGAATGGGTATTGTTCATCAAGGGAGGCCGAAGGTAAGACTGATCAGCAGCGCATGCTGTCTTTTGTGTGGCATTGTTTTCAAGTGGGTAAATCAAAGCCCTATATGGTGTCAGCTTTGGCGGGTATTTCCTTCTTTTTTAAGTTACACGGTGGTCAAGATGTTACTAAGCAGATTTTGGTTCGCATGGCATTAAAGGGTTGGGCTAGGATTTCCCCTGCGGTGAAAGACAGACGTAGGCCCATTGATAAAGTATTGTTGGCCGGCCTGGTTAATATTATATCGATGGTAGCTAGCGATGCTTTTGAGGCTGCTTTGTTTAGGTTGTCGTTCACAATGGCCTTCTTCGGAGCATTCAGAATAAGCGAGTTGGTGGCGTATTCCAGATTGGCGATCGGGTCGGGGTTATTTCGCAAGAATGACGTGGTAAAGAATGATAGCATGGCGTGTAAAATACATAGATCTAAGACAGATCCGTTGGGTAGAGGGCAGTAGATTACCTTGCATCGCAACAGGGACAGTGCAGTTTGTCCAGTCAGGCTAGCTAGGCTGTATAAAGACATAGCCCCCTCCCCTGGTAGTAATTGGCTTAGGCATTGGATGGGTACCCTCTTACAAAGTACCAGTTTTCAGTTGTTTTTAAGAAGTGCGCTGCAAAGCTTGGCTTGAATATCACAGATTATGGGACCCATTCCTTCAAAATAGGAGTAGCTACAGTAACGGCTGAAGAGGGCACGTCAGAACAGTATATTATGGAGTTGGTTAGGTGGAAGTCAAAATATTTTAGGAAATATGTTCGTCCACCTGTTGCGCTTTAGCGGGTTTGCTGCAATTCCGGGAGGCTGACCCATGACAAAGGTTTCGTGTCTTATTGAAAGTAGGTGCGGAGGAATTTGCCATTTTCTTTTCTTCGGGGGCCTGATTGGCTGTTGGCGCCCCTGGGTTTCTGGTTTTACCTCCGCATGGGTCACCCTATCTTGCACAAGCGGTAGTATTTCCTTTACGATAGTTATTAAATGTACATTACGTCTCTGGTTGATACACATCTCAATCCATCTTACAGGTTCCCGTCAGGATGGCCAAAATATTCCATTGGTTGGCCATTCATTCGTCTTTTGGGCCGGTAAAAGTGGCCCCGCTCATAACTTGGCCAGATACCCCAGGCAAGTTCAGTTAGGTGGATAGGACGCAGTGAACTGTGGTGGGAGTCACTATTGGAGGTTCTAAGGGATAGCGAGGTCAGATTTGGTCGCCCTTCTGTACTTATAGTCCACCTCAGGGGCAATGATTTGGGTAAGTGGAAAGGTTTAGAGCTCATAGTCAGGATCAAAGCGGATATTGGGGTAATTAAGCTACATTGGCCAGCAGTGCACCTCTTCTGGTCGGACATCATCCCTACAATTAATTGGGAGCAGACAGGCCAGCTCGTATTGAAAAGGCTCACGGGAAGGTTAACAGGGCTGCGAGGAGAATATTCTCGGAGGTAGGGGGCGAGTTTATCAGCTACCCGGACATTAGAGCACATTTCACGAAATTCTATAGGCCAGATAGGGTACATTTGTCAGATACAGGGTTGTCGTATTTCGTAGAGCAGATTTTCAGTGTTTTGGCTATGAGAGGTCAGTTGGTGGGAGGCTTGGGTTCCTAGCGGGACCCAGCTGTGGTGGTAAGCAGCCCAGTTAGTGGACAATTGGGTCACATTCAAGACGCAGTAGGCACTCTCCCCTAAAGGGATTGAGTAATTAGAGAGAATACCCCTTCGGGGTTATGGGGCTCCGCTTAGGCGGGCGGGCCTCAGCCGTACCCAATCTATAGGGGCGGAGTTTATAGCTCATGGGTGTGACCTAGGGGCTGATTGGTCTGCTTATGTGGGCCACTTCTTCTCAATATATTGAACATTTCAATAAATTGCTGACCTTTAATTTTAGCCAAAACAAGTCTCAGTGTCTTTATTTCATAGTGGTATGTTAACTATGCCGGTAACACAGTAAAGGTAAAATGTCAACCGATAAGTGGATTAGTGGTTCCTACCCATTAATAAATACCAGTATGGTGCAAAAATGTTTTTGCAAATTTGGTCTGGGAGTTATTGCTAATATTTTGCCACATTAGAGTCTTCTCTCACCACCAGCAATAAACTATTTTATCAGAACAGGGTCAACTTTTACTCCTATGGGCCACGATACAATTTTCTTCCTCTGCTTATACACCTTCCACTGTTAAAAACATTGGGATAAAAAGGTGCAGATTCTCCAGTTTCTCTGTGTTGTCATAACTAAGTGTAGCAATGATTAACATAAACATTGTTAACAGTACTCATTGGGCCTAATTCATTACTGATCTTATCTGCCGCTTTTTGCGGATAATGCGAAAATCTTCTCTGCGCATGCCCAGAAAAGGAAGGAAAGAAGGAAAATCTGTTTCGTAAGCTAAGAACATCTTAACTTAAGATGAAAATCCTGCTTAAATGCACTTAAGAAGTTCTCCAGGTGAATGGGCGGAGATCCATACTGAGTTAAGAAGGGTAGACGTTTACCTCTGGATTCGTCGAATAGTTAAGAAGAAATGCTCAGAGTTTTATTTTAACTTCTTGCTTAAACATAGGGAAGCTCATGGTCATGTTTAAGTCCAAAGAAGCTTTAGCAGCAGTGCTGAATAATAACACTTAGCTGTTCAAAAATCATTGTTCATTTAAAACACTCAAAATTAAATACGCACAACATACATCATAATACATTTCTTTTTTATTATATTCAAACATTAAACAATGTATTCTTTTAAAAACAACCATGGTGGATGCACAGTTGTATTAACTTGCAATGTGAAGTGAGTGATGTGTTATATCTATGGTTAGTCTACACCTTTTTGAATATTGCAAAAAAACGGCTAATAATTCGATAATAATAATAATAATATGAAAGACAACAGGAGGTTAAATTGATAAAATTGAACAGATAAATTGTGCGATCTTAAACCAAGCGTACTCTTGTATGAGGGACACATAGGAAATCCACACAAACATGGGAAGAATATATAAACTCCACAGAGATAAAGCTGTGAGTGAGGAATCAAACTCAGGTTCCCACTGTTAAAGGTGGATTGTCTAACCACTAAGCCAATGTGAAAATGTGTATGATGTACACTAAAAGGAAAAGCTGAGCATGAACATTTCTCATAACAAGGGGCCAGATTCATTAAGGATCTTAAATGAAGAGGATCCTTATTTCAGTCTCCTGGACAAAACCATGTTACAATGGAAGGAGTGCAAATGAGTGTTCTGTTTTGCACATAAGTTAAATACTGACTGTTTTTTCATGTAGCACACACATATCAACTTTAAATTTCAGTGTACAAATAAGATATCAAGCATTTCTGTGTTACATGAAAAAACAGTCAGTATTTAACTTATGTGGAAAACAGAACACTCATTTGCACCCCTTCCATTGTAACATGGTTTTGTCCAGGAGACTGAAATAAGGATCCTCTTTGTCACTCACCGGACTGTGAGTGCCATTTCCCGTGTGTTCAGGAACCGTGGCCGTCAGCCATCCTGAGGGTCTGCGCATGTGCAGCCCTTATCAAACCTTCAGTACCTGTTGCTTTTAATTGATTGGATGATCAGGCAACCCTCCCTATTTAAACCACCTGTGATCATTACCTGGTTGCCTGATCTTGGAGTCTCATTCCCCTTGAGCCTCTGAAGGTGTTCCTGTGTTCCTCGTGTATTCAGCTCCTGCTGATTCCTGTTTACTGCTATTGTGGTTTCCAGACCACTTCAACTCTCCTGTGTTCATCGTGCCTGCACTCAGCTGATTCCTATCTGCTATTACTACCGGACTCCTGTTCGTTTCAACTCTCCTGTGTTCATCGTGCCTGCACTCAGCTGATTCCTATCCGCTGCCTCCGTTACTACTACAGAGTTCCTGATCGTCTCAACGCTCCTGTGTTTATCGTGTCAGCTCTCCACTGCCTCCATTACTGCTACAGGGTTCCAGACAGCCTCAACTCTCCCGTGTTCTTCATGTTTCCAGTTCCACTAACTACTGCTTCCTGAGTATTGCTTCGTTGATTCTGGATTACCTGCCGTGCGCTGCACCAACCTGATTACCGCTTCCACCCTCCAGTGGTCTCTCCTCCTGCCGGCCTTCAGCCGTTCAGGTATCCCTGCACGTCTCTCTGACAGCCTGCTCTCCTGAACCGCGGTATGCATACTTTCCATTGACTTTGCTTTTATATTGCATATCCATCTGGACTGAGTTGTGTTCTCCTCCGGAGCCTCCTATCCACTGAAGCTATTGTTACCATTGACTCTGTATCCTATTACCTGGATAGCTATTGTGACTGTGTATACTTCAAGCAGTGCTTGTCAGTTATCGTTGTATTGTGGAAATCATCGTGGGATCAAGTTCTGTGTGCCCCGTGTATACTCTGCTTTACATTCATCTCCTCGTGCCCCTCCTCACATATATATAGCAGTGGTACAACTTGCTGACGCAGACCACTGACTCCCGTTCCCTGTGACACCAGTTTCAAGTATCCTCTCACATAAGCAGTGGTACAACCTGCTATACGCAGACCACTGACTTCCCTGTTACCTACTTTCACCTGGATTCCATTCCTTCACTATAGACAGCGGTACAACTTGCTATACGCAGACCGCTGACTCTCACTACCTCCTCGCTACTCCTGGACATTCCTCCTCACTATAGCAGTGGTACAACTTGCTATACGCAGACCACTGACTTTCCTCACGTTTCCTTGTCCATCTGGTTCCTCGTGTACATTCATCTACTCATTACCAGTTGCTGCTAGTCATAGACTTTCCTCGAGCATTCTCTCACCATCTGCTGTTTCTCCTGTTCCGTTGTCACCCTGCTACCAGAGAACCATAGTACCAACTATATTACTCTGGTAATTCCATCATCTGGTGATATCCTGGGCAAAGACTCCTAGTGCCCGTGACAGTAAGATCAGGCCATGACAGACCCAGGTGCGGAACCTACAGCTAAAGGGATGCTGCAGCATCTGGTTACCCGTATTGAACAACAGGATGTTCGCAAACAACATTTGCTGCAATGTTGCCAGGCGTTAGCCTCCCAAGGAACGGCTGTGCAAAATATCACAGCTACTGTTGATGCTCCTGTGCCTTCCTCCGTTTCCCCAGTGCCATCCCAGGTGTCTACTGCTTCCACGCTTCACCTGCCTACTCCGTCAAAATATGATGGAGACCCCAAAACAACCTCACAATTTCTTTACTCATTGTTCCAGAGTGGCCTATCTCATTTCCTTGTTTTCCGGACAAGCTCTCGCATGGGCTTCCCCTCTGTGGGAAAGAAATTATCCATTATTACAGGATAGTGCCAAATTTATTTCCACGTTTCGAAGTGTATTTGATGTACCTGGTTCTGTTATTTCCGCTGCATCCAGCATCCTCCGTCTACGTCAGGGTTCTCGTACTGTAGGCCAGTACGTCATCCAATTTCGGATATTAGCCTCTGAACTTCAGTGTAACACTGAAGCGTTAATTGCCGCCTTCTGGCAGGGGCTTTCTGATAAAATTAAAGATGCACTGACTACTCAAGAATTACCTACTTCTCTAGAAGATTTGATTTCTCTTTGCCACCGTGTAGACATGAGATTTCGTGAAAGAGAGTCTGAAAAAACAACTTCATTTAAAGCACCTCTTCGCTCAAGTCCTCAAGTTCGCCCAGTTTCATCTCCGGTGATACCCATGTAGATAGTTCGCTCCAAATTAACTTCAGAGGAGAGGGACCGAAGAGTAAAAAATAGACTTTGTATCTATTGTGCTGATTCTACTCATATGCTCAATTCATGCCCTAAAAAATCGGGAAATGCCAGGCCCTAACCAGTTCTGGAGAGGTGAAGTTAGGGTCCCTGGAGTCCTCTCCATGTTCTACGAAAATAAAAGTTTGTGCTTTTGATGTTACAGTTTCCTTTGCTACCAAATCCTTTAAGTCCCAAGCACTTATTGACTCTGGAGCTGCAGGAAATTTTATTTCTAAATCCCTCGTGAATCAATGGTCCCTACCAGTGATTACTTTGAAAATACCTATTACTGTGACTGCTATTGATGGATCACGCATTATTAATGGTCTCATCACCCAAAGTACGTCAGAGTAACCCTTCAAATTGGTGTATTACACCAGGAAGAAATTTCATTTTTAATTCTTCCTGTTACTACCAGTCCTATTGTATTAGGCCTTCCATGGCTTCAACGTCACTCTCCTCAGATTGACTGGCACACTCCTCAAGTTACGTCTTGGGGGCCTGAATGTCATCATCGTTGCCTCTCTCAAGTCGTTCCTCTCAAAATACAGCAATTCTCCATTTCACCTTGTTCACCGGGACTTCCTCCTCAGTATGCTTCTTTTTCCGATGTATTTGATAAAACTCAGTCTGAACGTCTTCCTCCTCATCGTTCGTGGGACTGTCTGATTGATCTTCAACCTGGCAAGACTCCTCCCAGGGGACGTGTGTATCCACTTTCGTTACCTGAAACTCAAGCTACATCTGAATACATCCAAGAGAATCTCCAGCGAGGATTTATTCGACCTTCCACCTCTCCCGCTGGAGCAGGGTTTTTCTTCGTAAAAAAGAAGGATGGGTCATTACGCCCTGCATAGATTTCCGTGGACTTAACGCCATAACTATCAAAAATCGGTATCCCATTCCATTAATTACTGAGTTATTTGATCGTATCAAGGGAGCCCGGATCTTTACCAAGTTGGATCTTCGTGGTGCCTACAATTTAATTCGAATCAGGTCCGGTGACGAATGGAAGACAGCTTTCAACACCAGAGACAGGCATTATGAATATTTAGTAATGCCCTTCGGGTTATGTAATGCCCCCGCTGTTTTCCAGGGTTTCATTAATGAGATCTTCCGGGACTTGTTATATGTTTGTGTCGTCGTCTATCTGGACGACATATTGATCTTTTCGCAGGACCTGCCTTCTCATCATCAACATGTGGCAGAGGTCCTTTCCAGACTCCGGAAAAATTCATTATTCTGCAAGTTAGAAAAATGTTCATTCGAGTTGCCCCAGATTCCATTTCTGGGATATATTGTCTCCGGAGTTGGTCTTCAGATGGATCCAGAAAAGGTGAATGCTGTGTTACATTGGCCTCAGCCAACTACTCTTCATGCAATTCAGCGTTTTTTAGGTTTTGCCAATTACTATAGACGCTTTATTCAAGACTTTTCCTCGATTGCATCTCCTATTGTGGCCCTAACTCATAAGGGGGCCAATACTAAACAATGGTCCTCTGAGGCTCTTCAAGCCTTCCAGTTTCTCAAAGAGTCCTTCTCCTCTGCTCCTGTTCTTCGACAGCCTGATGTGACGCTTCCCTTCTTCCTAGAGGTAGATGCCTCTAATGTTGGTATAGGAGCCATTCTCTCCCAAAAATCGGAGCAACAAAAATTCCATCCTTGTGCCTTTTACTCTCGGGGTCTCTCCTGCCTGCGGAGAAAATTTATACCATAGGGGACAAGGAGTTGCTGGCTATTAAAGTAGCATTAGAGGAATGGAGATATTTGTTGGAGGGAGCTCGTCATCCTGTGACAATTTTTACTGATCATAAAAATTTGTCATATTTACAGTCTGCTCAATGTTTGAATCCTCGTCAAGCAAGATGGTCTCTTTTCTTTTCTCGTTTTGAACTAATCATAACCTTCAAACCAGCTGCAAAAAATAAAAAAGCAGACGCCCTATCTCGAGCTTTTGTGACGTCCTCAGACGTTGAAGATGGTCCCAACCACTCTATATTAGACCCCAAATGTGTTTCTCTGGCTGCTTCTTCCACTAAGGTGCTACCATTTGGGAGAACCCTTGTGCCTCCTGCTCTTAGGAAGAAAATCCTTTCGTGGTTTCACTCTTCTCGTTTTTCTGGACACTCTGGTGAACGCGAGACCTTTGAAATTCTTTCTCAAAGTTACTGGTGGCCTTCTATGAGGAAAGATGTCAAAGATTTTGTGGCTGCGTGTGATTTGTGTTCCCAGTTTATGACTCCCCGCAGAACTCCAGTGGGTTTGCTTCAACCACTACCCATTCCTTCCAAGTCGTGGACCCATATTAGTATGGACTTTGTTACTGATCTTCCTCCTAGTAAAAACTGTAATACTATTTGGGTAGTGGTGGACAGATTTTCGAAGATGGCACATTTCGTTCCTTTGACCGGTTCACCTTCTTCATCTACTCTGGCTGATTATTTCATCAAAGAAATCTTCCGTATTCATGGATGTCCTTCCGAGATTGTTTCAGATAGAGGAGTACAATTCGTTTCCAGATTCTGGCGGGCCCTCTGTAAGACCTTAGGTATCCGATTATCACTCTCATCCTCCTACCATCCTCAATCTAACGGACAAACCGAAAGGGTCAATCAAGATCTTGAGACTTTTATAAGGATATTCTCTTCAGCCAACCAAGACAACTGGGTAGAGTTGCTTCCATGGGCTGAATTCGCTCATAACAACATGTATCATGAGTCATCTTCTAAAACTCCATTCTTTGTGGTTTACGGTCACCATCCGTCTTTCCCGGAATTTCCTGCCCTCCCTCCCACCCAAGTTCCTGCTGTAGAGACTGTTTCTCAGACTTTAAAAAATATTTGGTCTCAGGTGAAAACCTGTTTAAAGAAAACATCTGCCAGATATAAGTCTTTTGCAGATAAAAAGAGACGGGCTATTCCACCACTGAAAATCGGAGATCGTGTTTGGTTATCAACCAAAAATATTCGTTTGAAGTTCGCTCCTCGTTTTATTGGTCCGTATAGGATCATTCAAGTGATAAATCCAGTTTGTTTCAAACTTCTACTTCCTAAGAACCTTCGTATTTCCAATGCCTTCCATTTGTCTTTGCTCAAACCTCTTATCATCAACCGTTTCTCGGTCCCTCCTTCAGCACCTCGGCCAGTTCAAGTTCATCAGGAGGAGGACTTTAAGATTACTCACATATTGGATGCAAAAATTTCGCGAGGAGTTCTTTGTTTCCTCGTTCATTGGAAGGGCTTTGGTCCTGAGGAGCGGTTATGGATCAAAGCAGAAGATATCAACGCTCCAGCTCTTCTTAAGAAGTTTTATTCCAAGTTTCCGGAAAAAACCCAGTTCCAGGTGTTCTGTGCCCACCTTTAAAAGGGGGGGTACTGTCACTCACCGGACTGTGAGTGCCATTTCCCGTGTGTTCAGGAACTGTGGCCGTCCGCCATCCTGAGGGTCTGCGCATGTGCAGCCCTTATCAAACCTTCAGTACCTGTTGCTTTTAATTGATTGGATGATCAGGCAACCCTCCCTATTTAAACCACCTGTGATCATTACCTGGTTGCCTGATCTTGGAGTCTCATTCCCCATGAGCCTCTGAAGGTGTTCCTGTGTTCCTCGTGTATTCAGCTCCTGCTGATTCCTGTTTACTGCTATTGTGGTTTCCAGACCACTTCAACTCTCCTTTGTTCATCGTGCCTGCACTCAGCTGATTCCTATCTGCTATTACTACCGGACTCCTGTTCGTTTCAACTCTCCTGTGTTCATCGTGCCTGCACTCAGCTGATTCCTATCTGCTGCCTCCGTTTCTACTGCAGAGTTCCTGATCGTCTCAACTCTCCTGGGTTTATCGTGTCAGCTCTCCGCTGCCTCCGTTACTACTACAGTTACTACTACAGAGTTCCTGATCATCTCAACGCTCCTGTGTTTATCGTGTCAGCTCTCCGCTGCCTCCATTACTACTACAGGGTTCCAGACCGCCTCTACTCTCCCGTGTTCAGCGTGCCTTCTCTCCGCTGCCTCCACCACTACTACTGGATACCAAACAGCCTCAACTCTCCCGTGTTCTTCATGTTTCCAATTCCACTTACTAATGCTTCCTGAGTATTGCTTCGTTGATTTTGGATTACCTGCCGTGCGCTGCACCAACCTGATTACCGCTTCCACCCTCCAGTGGTCTCTCCTCCTGCCGGCCTTCAGCCGTTCAGGTATCCCTGCACGTCTCTCTGACAGCCTGCTCTCCTGAACCGCGGTATGCATACTTTCCATTGACTTTGCTTTTGTATTGCATATCCATCTGGACTGAGTTGTGTTCTCCTCCGGAGCCTCCTATCCACTGAAGCTATTGTTACCATTGACTCTGTATCCTATTACCTGGATAGCTATTGTGACTGTGTATACTTCAAGCAGTGCTTGTCAGTTATTGTTGTATTGTGGATATCATCGTGGGATCAAGTTCTGTGTGCCCCGTGTATACTCTGCTTTACATTCATCTTCTCGTGCCCCTCCTCACATATATATATAGCAGTGGTACAACTTGCTGACGCAGACCACTGACTTCCCCGTTACCTACTTTCACCTGGATTCCATTCCTTCACTATAGACAGCGGTACAACTTGCTATACGCAGACCGCTGACTCTCACTACCTCCTCGCTACTCCTGGACATTCCTCCTCACTATAGCAGTGGTACAACTTGCTACATGCAGACCACTGACTTTCCTCACGTTTCCTTGTCCATCTGGTTCCTCGTGTACATTCATCTACTCATTACCAGTTGCTGCTAGTCATAGACTTTCCTCGAGCATTCTCTCACCATCTGCTGTTTCTCCTGTTCCGTTGTCACCCTGCTACCAGAGAACCATAGTACCAACTATATTACTCTGGTAAGTCCATCATCTGGTGATATCCTGGGCAAAGACTCCTAGTGCCCGTGACACTCTTCATTTAAGATCCTTAATGAATCAGGCCCAAGTTTATTTTATTTGAACATTTTTATTACTGTAAATAATTATACAATGAAATATTATAGTCCTAAATTCTTGGTACATGCACAGATTAAATATTTGGCTATGGAAAATCATTCATGTAAAATATAATAACAATTGGACTTTCAATTTATTGGCATTTTTTTAAATTTTGGGATTTTTCCACTTAGGTTTTTTGGTTATTTATCTGTGGATTTTCTATTTCTTTGGAATCAAGTTATTTTGAACAGCTGCTTGTCTGTTTTGTAGCTGCACACAAATTTCAACATGCAATTTTGGCATATTCCACAAAATGGTTCAGGAATGGAACTCTTGAACCGACTGATGAAAAATGGATTGTCTAACCACTAAGCCAACATGCTGATTGAGCGTTACATACATTAGAATACACAAAGACTTGAATGAAAACCACCCTGTTTAAAAGTTCTATAAACTGCAAACTGCTGATTCCCTTTTCATTGCACCATACCTTAATAATGGTTAACTTAACACTCTAAATTTTTATCTACAAATAAAATCACTGGCAACTTTATTTCCTTTACGATCGGTCGATGTTAAATCTGGTGTCATCGTGACTACTTCCCACTGGACTCACAAAGACGTATGCGCACAGTGCAGGTCGAGGGGTCTTCGCATAGAGGTACCAAGAGCCAGGGTGCTTTGAATGGAGTAGTGACGTGCGGCCAATCAGCAGTAGCACCGTGTGAATTAGCCCCTGATTGCAAAAGCTCTCCTGCCTACCGTCCTCTTTTCAACATATTAACTACCTTTCATTAAATAACTTCAGAAATGGGAGAGTGGGAGGGAATTCCTGAAGACTAGAGGCAGAATGTCTATTGAAGCACTAATATATATATAAACACAGCCTAACTCCACCCCTCCTGCTTCCAAAGGCATCAGCATGTCACCAGACTTAACTCTGTAAGGTAAGTGCCTGCTTCGTGATAAACAGATGTGTTTATCTGCATTCAGCTTAAGGCCTCATTTTTAATTAGGTGAATACAAAAAACAGAAACCAAGGTAATTGTGCACCTAAACATCATACAACACAACACAGGCACTACTGGCAACATGAAGGTTTAAGAATAAACAATAAAGAACTGCACACACATTTTGGTTGCAAAAGCAACGGCTAATAATTCGCAACTATAAATATACATTCACGGGACAATACTCTTTATACAGAGCTAGCATCAAAACATATACTAATACTAGCGTACTCTTCTCTAAGTGACACATTCAAGTAAACTCACAGAAACAAGGGGATATACAAAGTCAACACAGATACATGCATGACTCTAGATTCGAAGTCAGTACCCTACTATTGGCACGTGGAAGGCCTAACCACTATGGTAACGTCCAGATTGAAAATTACATACACTATATAGAGTAGTGAGACCTAAAATTTTTACAAAAACATGTCTGCAAGTTGGAGAACTGATACATTTCACATAAGGAACACCGACATGTTGTAACAAACAAAAAAAATGAACACAGACACCTTACTACAACTTCATTATTAATTATCGTAATACAAACTATGCGTTTGGTACTCTTCAAACATACAAGGAAACTGCGCTATCTTACCGCACCTGCATCTGTCATCATCTTATCAGCTGCAGCGTACACCTGCAGAAACTTCTTTAATTATGAATCAGTTCAAAACACCATTTGCTGCACTTATTACAGTTGACAGTTTAGGCGTTCCTTTGTGATCGAAAGAGTTCTGGCTAGAGGTATTTTTGGCAATATCTTTAACAAACTGCTAAATTAAATTCTTTGCATTATTGTAGCACACATAACAATACTCATCTCTACATTTCAATGTAATGTGTTTAAAGTTTTAGTACACTTTAAACTTTGTACACTTTTAGTACAAAGTTTTAGTAGTTCACTTTTTGTACGTTTTGGGTTGTGGGAGTAAAGCATTGTAAACTATTTGGGATTGACAGGCTTCTTGCACTGTGTCTTGTTGCTTTGACTGGGGTCAGAGTATTGACTCAAGGATTTTTTTACCCTTTTCTTGTCTCTCTTTCTAACCTGGCCCCCCAACCAGATTATCTGAAAATATTTAGTTCCTTTAACCGGCAGAGGAAATCTTTACGTTTGCTCTTCCAAACTCCCCTTTGGTTTTTCCTGTGTGGTAATTATAAATTCCCACCTACTCTTCTGTCTGTTGTGTTGTGTTTCTCTTTCTGTATCTTTATGCTGATAGTGTTTCTGCTGTGGTGTCTTTGCACCTTGCTTAGGGTCTGAGTATTTAGTAAATTTTTTTGGGTTCTGTTTTTTCCCTTTTATTAGTTTATCTTATTCCGGACTGTACTTTAAAATAGGAAGGCTCAATATGATGCACGATTTTGTTGTAAGTGGGCCTGAGTCATTAAGGAGAGTAAAGCATAAAAAAGGAGTAACTTTGTATCCGGGCAAAACCATGTTGCATTGGAGGGGAAGGTAAATGTAAAATGTGGGGACAGATTTATAGTTGGGGTAGGGCATGTCCGAGATCAACTTTAGATTTCAGTGTACAAATAAAGCTATTAAGTATTTGTGTGCTACATGAAAAAACAGCCAGTATTTAACTTATGTGCATGATATTAAACTGATTTGCACCCCTTGCACCGTAACATGGTTTGTCCCAGAGAACATTTACTCCTTTTTTTTTGCCTTACTTTCCTTAATGACTCAGGCCCAGTATGTTTTTCATGTTTGGAGTCTACATAGGAAATACAAAGCTGTAAAGGCCTCAGCTAATTAGTTTGTTTGTTTGTTAATTCATCCTATTGTCACACATACAAGAGATTCTGGAGTTGGATGTGTTGAAGTCAGCAAATTGGATAAAGTAATTTCAATTAATATCGAGCAAACTTGGTTGTCTTTGTTTGAAAAGAGGCATAGAGCACGCTACGGCGTGGAAGGGCGTACCCAGCCGCAACACGTGGCAATAACAGTTTTTACACTTTTACACACATTCGCACAAACACACACATTTGTAATCAGTACACATTAATTGTAGTTGCAACACATAGTTATATATGTTGAAATATAGTAGTATTCATGTTTAATATTATAAGTTATATGCATGTTAGTAAAACATATGGTTCAGGTTAAAGGAAATGTGTCATGTCTGGTATCATTTTAATCCCCTATTCATCAGCAGTTGTCTGGTCCCTTCACCGAAGAGATCACACATTGCATACTCTAGTTAGCAATGTTAGGGAATAAATGTTTAAAGTAATACGGACTATAAAATGCTAATAGACTTGTTGAGACTGGATTGTTGGCGGGAAAGTTGGAGCACATCCCCTGGAGAGATGACCCCCACCTTTGGATATTTTGGTTCGACTGGCCTATGATCTGCAACATCCTGTACCTTCCTGAAACCTAGACCAATAGAAGAAAGCCACACCATCTGCATTGTTTCACTGTACTTCTGACTGCATATAAGCAGGAGCTCTTCATCTAGTGAGCAGTCTTCTTTGACCACAGACTTCAGACATGAATGACTGTTCACTGGATCCAGGGCGCCTGCGATATGTAATGTCTGTACTTATTATTATTTCACTTGAATTATTCTGCTACTTTTTGAGAATAAATATTTGTGCATTGGAAACACAAATTGAGATTTAACAATCATTATTAGATAGCGACAAAACGTGCATAACAATTTGGGGGCTCGCAGCTACGCTACCGGACGATACACAAGACCTACGGATTTCGGTTACGCAACAAAGGGTGGATTGACGCGTCATATACGGGTAAGAACGCATTGTGTTCAAAACCTGCTTATCATTCTGTGTTGTGAAACCGAATGTTTGTTTTTGCATAATCTGAAGGAGCGCTAACTTGAATCTAGGGACAAAATAGAAAACTGTTTCTTTTTATTGTCATATTGCCGATTTTAATGTATTGCATTGCTTAGCCTATGTGTACTTCCTGCTTAGCGTATGGGAACTTTCGGTAGATTTGCCACATGTTTAAACAATCATTTTGATAGTTGTTATACATGCATAGTATAATCACTTGTTAAAGCCTCCCTATGTCTGCGTGGGTTTCCTCATGGTGCTCTGGTTTCCTCCCACACTCCAAAGACATACTAGTAGGTTAATTGGCTGCTATCAAAATTGACCCTAGTCTCTCTCTCTCTGTCTGTGTGTATGTTAGGGAATTTAGACTGTAAGCTCCAATGGGGCAGGGACTGATGTGAATGAGTTCTCTGTACAGCGCTGCAGAATCAGTGCCGCTATATAAAGAAATGGTGATGATGATGGTGATGAAGCCTCTGAATTGTTATTACTATTGTTGGGAACTTTGATTTTCTGAGCAGAAAAGGTGTATGTCATGTGATTTGGTGACCTAAAATAGAGAGTCAGTTGCTGTCTGACGAGGCAGATGCCCTACGGTATACAAGGCAGGTATACTGGTGGCGGAAACTAAGCAAGTTTTCGCGACGCGCCCCCAATAGTAATAGCAACGTTTACTGATAACTAGTGTCTTTAAGAGTTGCGATCGGACCGAACAGCAAGGAAAGCCGTGATTGTGACTTGGGAGCGACGGGGAGGAATTCTGTTGGCAAGGCCGGTAATTGACTTTACCGGCTGCTGCCAATTGTAATAAACTCAACAGATTTGCTGGAGAGTCAGGGGTCCTCGTTTAGTACGAGAGGAAGCGAGTGGACGCGGCTTGTAGCAAATACGTCCACAGGCCGGTAAATATCTCTAGCGGTAGGTGGCAGAGTGTTGAAAGTAGTGGCAGGATATTGTGATATTCCTGGGACCCTATATTGTATATTGTATTGTATTGTTCAACATGGGTGCTAAGCAGACGCTAGAGATGGCCGAGGTACTGCCTAAGGAAGGGCCTATTGGTTCAGCAAGGTTTCTTTGTGTAAGAAATATGGTGCATACGCAACGGCGTATTGCGAGGGTCAAGATGACCAAGGATTCTGTTAGGCCTTTCCCAACAATAGGGAGTTTTAATTCAGAGATACTAAATAATGTAAAAGATAAAGTGCGGTTGATTAAGTCAATAAAAGTGAGAAATAAACATGATTGTTTAAAATTGTAGCAAATGGAAGGTAACATGTGGCAGAGCAGTGAGTGCACAGCGGTAGTAGGCGTGGCAAAAAGCGCGCACACAGCGGAAGTAGCCATTGAGAAGCATGGAGAACTATGCGCAAGCGCGCCCCCGCCCCCCTATGTGGCAGGGGGCGTAATTACAGCCGTTATTAAAAATGAAAAAAAGGAATTTGCTAAATAATATCCTGTTTTAAGTCAGTTTAAAGCAAGTGTTTCTGAAGAAGAGGATGAACGCTCTGTAATTTCAGCCATTGCCCATGCTATTAATATGCTAGAGGTTCAGCGTAAGTATGGAAAGGGGGCAGTGGCTGAGATAGGTGAGAGTAGTGGAGTGACCACTAGGAGGGAAAACATCCAAGGTACTGAAGCAGCAACTCCTGTAATTAATACTGAAAATAGTGAACCGTTGGGTACTTATCCTGGCCACACAATAGCAGTTCCCAATGGGAAGGCAGATAAGGATGGTATAGTTCCTGTAAGAAATGTTACAATGTATTGTCCTTGGACTAGATCAGAATTACGTTCCATTATGACTGAATTCCCAGATCCTAAAAAAGAGTTGGCTAAGTGTCAGAAGTTTGTTAAAGACTTAGGAAATGCACACGAACCAACCAATAAGGATTGGCGGGTAGTGTTGAGGGCATTCCTTCTCCCAATACTAACATACAAAAATTTATTAAAGATTGTTTGCTGGAGGGAGACGACAGCTTGACAGATGAAGGTAATCAAGAGAATATTGAGAAAATTGTCTCACATTTAGCCATCTATTTTCCAGTAGTAGTAAATTGGAGTAAGATATTCACCATAAAACAAAAAGATAGTGAAACTGCAGCGGACTATTTTGCTAGAGCTCTTGCATCAATGACACAGTTTACTGGGATATCAGCTATAAGGGAGAATCCACATCATAGGGATGTAGCTGTAACGGTACTAATGGATGGTTTAAAGGAAAACCTAAAGACAAGGGTACAAACCTCAACACCTGGTTGGAGGGGCAGCACAGTAGATTCTCTTAGAGAGATTGCCGTGGAGCACGACAAAAATGTTTTTAGAAAGAGGGAAGAGAAGAGTGACAGGTTGATGACGGTGAGTATACAAGCGTCAGAGGGAGTGCATACACGACCACCAGCATACAACCCACATGACAGGAAACCTAGAATGTTGAGTTGTTATAATTGCAAGGAAGAAGGACATATGAGGAAGGATTGTAGAAAGGAAAGATACAATCCTAATGGAGGGTCACATAGATATCCTTCAAGGAGGAATTCACATAGACTAGAAGACTCACACCTGCCCGCGCATGTAATAGCAGCAAATGCTGTGCGGGAAAGCGATAGTCAATGCTAGGAGTCAGGTCATACCTGTAGTCTACAACCAGTGAGGTTATCAGAGAGTCTAAGGAAAGAACCAACAATGATAGTTCACATAGCTGGTAGGAAACAAACTTTTCTTGTAGATACAGGGGCGGCCAGATCTATGATAACCTCTCCTTTCAATCTACAGGTTACCAGTAAAACTATTCCAGCTATGGGTGCCTCTGCATACCAAGCATTAGTTTCTCTTGGCTGTAGAAGCTCCTACTAACTTGCTGGGAAGGGACTTGTTATGTAAAATGGGATGTGTCATATACTGTACCCCTGATGGTGTATTGCTAGATATACCATAGAAGGTTGCGCATGAGTTACAGGATATATTAGACACCCCACAAAGGTTAATGTTGCACTCTACTGTTATAGAACAAAGTCCATCTCAAGTAAAGGGGATGTTGCTGGAGATACCGTGTTCCCTATGGACCAAAGATGGACAGGACACTGGATTGATGGCAAATGTAGCTCCTGTGATGGTAAATCTAAAAATTGGTAGGATAGCTCCAAAAATCCCACAGTATCCATTAAAACCAGAGGTGGAATTATATATCCTGTTATTGAGAGGCTGTTGCAACAAGGGATTTTAATTCGTACATCCAGCACAGCAAATAGTCCCATTATCCCTGTGAAGAAGAGTGTGGGGAGGGGCTATAGATTAGTCCAGGCCTTAAGGGGAATTAATAAAGTTGTTGAGAGCCAATTCCCCGTAGTGCCCAATCCAGCTGTCATCCTCATGCAGATCCCACCGTCTGCTAGTCACTTTACTATCATTGACCTGTGTTCTGCCTTCTTTTCAGTCCCTCTTCACCCTGACTGCCAATACCTTTTTGCATTCTCCTACAGGGCGGTGCAATATACATGGACTAGACTACCCCAGGGGTTCATTGACAGCCCCAGTATTTTCTCCCAAGCCTTACATGACTGTTTACAATCCTTTCAACCAAGCAATAGGTCTGTTCTTATTCAATATGTGGATGATTTGTTGATGTGCTCTGATTCTTTTATGTCATGTTTGCATGATACTAAATTGCTGTTGCTTCATCTCTCGCATCAGGGCACAAGCTGGCAAAGGACAAGTTACAGCCATGTCAGACTAAGGTCAAATACTTAGGACACTGTCTCACTCAGGGGCTAAGACACTTGATGACCAACATAATTGAGGCCATACAACACATAACTCTGCTGCAGAGCCAGAAGCAAATCTGTACCTTCGTGGGGATGTGTGGATACTGTAGATTCTGGATCCCAGGATTTTCTATTCTGGCATTATCATTGCAGGAGCTAGTCTCACCCTCATAACCAGAACGTGTTGTACACACAGAGGAGTCAAGCAAGCGTTCTTTAATCTTAAAGATAGTTTGACTTAAGCACCTGCATTGGGAATACCTGATTATGAAAAGCCTTTTGAGCTATACTGTACGGAAGCTGATGGTTGTGCAGCAGGTGTCCTCACTCAGAAACATGGTGACGCTAATAGAACGGTAGCATACTACAGTGCACAATTGGACACTGTGGCAAGATCACTCCCAACATGTCTCAGAAGTGTAGCAGTGACTGCTCTTCTGGTAAGTAAGGGCGAGGAAGTAGTATTAGGACATGATTCAACTGTCTATACACCCCATGCAGTATCAGCTCTGTTGAATTCAGCTCAAACCAGACATGTCTCTTCAGCTAGATTCACAAAATGGGAACTAGCTCTGATAGCACCCTCAAACATCACCATCAGTAGTACCTTAAATCCAGCTACATACCTTCCATATGTGTCTCGAGAGACACAAAGGGTGGGAGGTGAGGAGACCCTGGGTGGTGATAAGTTTGGCAAGAGTACTGATACGCATGACTGTATTCAATACCTGAACCAGATCTTTACTGCAAGGCCTGACATACGTGACACCCCCTTAGAAAATGTAGATTTTTACATTTTATACAGACGGGAGTTGTCATAGACAGACAGAGACGGGAGAACTATGTTCTGGTTATGCTGTTGTAGACGATCAGGACGTTGTAGAAGCTGGACCCCTTGGCCCACCTCACTCAGCTCAAGTGGCCGAACTAGTAGCATTAAGGAAAGCTTGTGAGTTGGCAAAGGGTAAGTCACCTAATATATATACTGACTCTAGGTACGGCTTCGGGGTAGTGCACGATTTTGGGGCCCTTTGGCATCTTAGAAACTTTACGACAGCAGCAGGCACGCCAGTGGCACACTCACAACACATAAAAGGACTTTTGACAGCGATACAGTTACCCAAGACAGTAGCCATCATAAAATGTAAAGCCCATACCTCTGAAGAAGACCCGGTGTCACTGGGCAACAATAGGACGGACGAAGCTGCTAAATTGGCAGCAGGACAACCTATGACTGTATCGACCGAGACTATGATGGATTTCAGACATTACATATGCAGAAATTATTTAATTGAAATGCAAGATTTGTGTTCCCTGCAGGAAACGGCAGTCTGGAAGGCGAAGGAATGTGGCCAAGAATCCTCAGGACTCTGGAGAGATGGACAAGGTAAGCCTGTAGCTCCCAGAACATACTATCCAAGCCTGGCTGAAGCAGCACATGGTCTGACTCACCTGGGTAAAGAGTAAATGGTAAATGGGTAAATGTGCAAACTGGTGAGAGCATACTGGTGTGCACCTGGATTTTCCTCTCAGGCTGGTAAGAAGGCAATGTCATGTCTTACTTGTCTGAGGAAAAATGTCGGTTAAACTATTCTAACTGAGCCATCCCATATCCCTCCTACAGACGGACCTTTTCAGGTAATACAAATTGACTATATCCAATTGCCACCTAGCAGGAATCTAAAGTATATGTTAGTATGTATTGATGTGTTTTCTGGTTGGGTAGAAGCTTATCCAGCAGCCACTAATACTGCTGTGTTCACTGCAAAGAAAATTGTTCAGGAATTTGTGTGTAGATACGGTATCCCTAGAATCATCGAAAGTGATAGGGGTACCCACTTTACTGGTGATATCTTCCAAAGCATGTGTAAGCTCATGGGAATCAGTAGCAGACTTCACACCCCTTACCGACCACAAGCCAGTGGTAAGGTGAAAAGAGTAAATGGCATTATTAAGAACAAGCTTGGTAAGATAATGGCTGAAACTGGGTTGGCGTGAACTGAAGCTTTGCCACTAGTCCTCCATAGCATCTGAACCACTCCCAGGCCTCCTTTTAATCTGTCCCCCTTTGAGATACTGTTCGGCCGACAACCTCATTTGTTCGTGAGTCCACAAGACGACTTAAAGTGTAATAATGAAGTGACTGTGCAATATCTTATAAAAATGAGCAGACAGCTAAAGCAACAACAACAAAAACTAAAAATGCTGTCAACTGATATGCCAGAAACGAACTGTCATGATGTTGAACCTAGGGAATATGTTATGATCCGCAATTTCTTACACTCAGGTTGTTTAACAGACCATTGGGAAGGCCAGTAACAAGTGCTGCTGACCAGTACCACATCACTGAAGGTTGCAGAGAGAGACACTTGAGTCAATTCCACCCACTGCAGGAAAGTCAGTAACCCGGAGAAAGTGCGAGATACTGAGTCTGACGACACCGATCTGTCACTCGTAAACCTGTTCCGGGAGACCTAAAGCCTGCAGTCAAGACACCTGAGCCAGAGACGTTGCCCCAAAACTATCTTTCCAGCAATGGAGTGGCAATTTTTGTTTTTCTTTTGTTTCAGGATTTTTCTTGTTTTTTTGCTTTTTATAGGACACTCTATTTTTGTGAAGGAGGATGGAAGACAGAGGCAGGATCTGGTAGTGATACCGATGAGATGGATGTCGAGAAAAAGTTATTAGAATTCCCAGAGCAGCCCATTATCAAACTTGGTCCAGGGGTTATGCAAAGGTCTGCTAGCCCTGGAACTCAGAGACAGTGTGAGGGGCTATTGTCTGATGAATATTGTATTTGTAAGCATTGTGACTCCCTAGTTGAAGAGAAATGTATCCAGCAATGCCAGTCCACTGGTGATCTGGACGTGGGCGGGCATCCTCTGGAGGATTATCACTCCTTAGTGGGTAAGGTCCTGAACCAAACTGAGTGCTGGGTGTGCTCTCATGTACCTCAGGGACAGCATAACATAGGACTAGTGCCATTCCCACTAAACATATCTTATGTGCTCGAATTAAGGGGAGGGAGGTCCATAGAAGGGAAGTACAATAACACTAGGTCCCCTAGTCTGAAGCTTCGACAATACTCCTTAGACAGATCTCTACTGTGCTTAAATATCTCACATGCAAAACGTCTGGAGAATTGGAAAGCTGACCTATCAGATCAGACAATGGCTAACCACACTCATTTTGGAGGGAGACTTACAAGGTCACCAATAGGCAGGAATGTTGATGGACACCATAAATTAGGACATGTAACCAAACATAAGAAAGTATCCATTGGGAAGGTCTCTATAGGTAATTGTAAGAATGTTATCCATGCTGACACATGTCTTGAACAAATGGAGACACTAGGCATGGGTAATTTTGTCAAAACCTTATGTGATATAATTAATGGGCATACTGTTCCTTATGTTCTCCCTGATGATTTGTACTTTATTTGTGGAAGAAAAGCTTATTCCTGGGTGACTCTGAGTTCCAAGGGTTTGTGTTTCTTAGCTAAACTGGTTCCTGAAATCATGATTATTACTCATGAAGAAATGGTTGGTATTCACAAGACTACATCCCCACCATACATACACACACAGTATGAACACCGTGGCAAGAGAAATATGATTCCTGGTGAGGAACCCAAAGCTACAAAATTGATTAGTGAAACCTCTGGTTTTCAAGTTATGGTTGCTCTAGATCTCACCAGGACCACTCGGGGAACTTTAAATTTCAAAAAGATTCAAGACCTAGCTAAATTGATAGACAATATCACCGAGATGTATGATGATACTTTCAGGTATACCGGAAGGGAGCAACAAGTGTACAAGAAGGAGTTGGTGCAACATAGTCTGGTACTGAATTATCTCACCTCTATTACTGGTGGGTACTGTGTGACTTTGACCACCCAGTTTGGTGTCAAGTGTTGCACGTACATCACCAATAATACAGATGACCCCAAGAAAATTATAGACCTGAAGATGGATGAAATTCTGCAACTTAAATGGGAATTTCGAAGGAACCATAATTCTTCGAGGAAAAGGTGTCAGGTTGGTTCTCATGGTTGAACCCTGTAAAATGGTTCTCTGGTCTGGGGGAGTGGGTACAGGAAATGGTTGCTAGTGTAGGTAAGCTCCTTCTCCTTATTCTTGGTGTCATCTTGGTAATTGGTTTATGTGTCAAATGTGTTCCTACTGTGTTAAAGTGTGGAAAACAGTCTTCTGGGGGAAACACTGAAAACGAGACTGAAAGGGTGGCGAGACATACCGAGATCATGGTCTGTGAAGAAGTGTACAATCCTGAACTTGAAACTGTGATTTTGTGATAGTCGATTCCACTATCAAAGGGTGGAGCTGTCGAAGTCAGCAAATTGGATAAAGTCATTTCAATTAATATCGAGCAAACTTGGTTGTCTTTGTTTGAAAAGATGCGTAGAGCACGCTAGGGCGTACCCAGCCGCCACAAGTGGCAATAACAGTTTTTACACTTTTACACACATTTGCACAAACACACACATTTGTAATTAGTACACATTAATTGTAGTTGCAACACATAGTTATATGTGTCGAAATATAGTAGTATTCATGTTTAATATTATGTTATATGCATGTTAGTAAAATATATGGTTCAGGTTAAAGGAAATGTGTCATGTCTGGTATCATTTTAATCCCCTATTCATCAGCAGTTGTCCGGTCCCTTTGCCGGAGAAATCGCACATTGCATACTCTAGTTAGCGATGTTAGGGAATAAATGTTTAAAGTAATACTGACTATAAAATGCTAATAGACTAGTTGAGACTAGATTCTTGGGAGGAAAGTCGGAGCACATCTCCTGGAGAGATGACCCTCCACCTGGATTCCATTCCTTCACCTAGACAGCGGTACAACTTGCTAAATGCAGACCGCTGACTCTCATCACCTCCTCGTTGTTTCTGGACATTCCTCCTCACTATAGCAGTGGTACAACTTGCTACCGCAGACCACTGACTACCCTCACGTTTCCTTTGTCCATTCAGTTCCTCGTGTACTACTACCTATATATTACCAGTGCTGCTAGTCATAGACTTTCCACGAGCATTCTCTACCATCTGCTGTCTCCTGTTCCGTGATCACCCCGCTACCAGAGTACCATATTACCATCTATACTGCTCTGGTAAGTCCATCACCTGGTGATCCCTGGGTAAAGACTCCTAGTGCCCGTGACAGTAAGATCAGGCCATGACAGACCCAGATTCGGAACCTACAGCTAAAGAGATGCTGCAGCATCTGGTTACCCGTGTGGAGCAACAGGATACTCGCCAACAGCTGTTACTACAATGTTACCAGGCGTTAGCCTCCCAAGGAACATCTGGACAGAATGTTACAGCTATTGTTGAAGCTCCTGTGCTTTCCTCCGTTTCCCCAGTGCCATCCCAGGTGTCTACGGCTTCCACTCTTTACCTGCCTACTCCGTCAAAGTATGATGGAGACCCCAAAACTTGTAGGGGTTTTCTCAACCAATGCTCAGTTCATTTTGAGCTCCAACCTCAAAATTTTTCTACCCATCGTTCCAGAGTGGCCTATCTTATTTCATTGTTTTCTGGACAAGCTCTGGCTTGGGCTTCCCCTCTGCCCCAGAGGAACGATCCAGTATTACAAGATAGTGCCAAATTTATTTCTATGTTCCGAAGTGTATTCGATGAACCAGGTCGTGTAATCTCCGCTGCTTCCAGCATTCTCCGTTTACGTCAGGTATCTCGTACAGTAGGCCAGTACGTCATTCAATTTAGGATATTAGCCTCTGAACTTCAGTGGAACACTGAAGCATTAATTGCCGCCTTCTGGCAGGGGCTCTCCGATAAAATTAAAGATGCACTGACTACCCAAGAGCTACCTACGTCATTAGAAGATTTGATTTCCCTCTGCCATCGTGTAGACACGAGGTTTCGTGAAAGGGAATCTGAAAAAACAACTTCAGTTAAAGCACCTTTTCGCTCAACCCCTCAACTTCGTCCAGCTTCATCTCCTGTGATCCCCATGGAGATAGGACGTTCCAAATTAACTTCTGAGGAGAGGAACCGAAGAGTAAAGAATAGACTTTGTATCTATTGTGCTGATTCCACACATATGCTCAATTCTTGCCCTAAGAAATCGGGAAATGCCAGGCCCTAACTAGTTCTGGAGAGGTGAAGTTAGGGTCCCTGGAGTCCTCTCCATCTTCTACGAAATTAAAAGTCTGCGCTTTTGATGTTACGATTTCCTTTGCTACCAAATCCTTTGAGTCCCAAGCACTGATTGATTCTGGAGCAGCAGGACATTTTATTTCTAAATCCCTAGTGAATCAATGGTCCCTACCAGTGATTACTTTGAAAACACCGATTACTGTGACTGCTATAGATGGATCACGTCTCATCAATGGTCTCATCACCCAGAGTACGTCTCCAGTAACGCTTCAGATTGGTGTGCTACACCATGAAGAGATTTCGTTTTTAATTCTTCCTGTTACTACAAGTCCGATTGTTTTAGGCCTTCCATGGCTTCAATGTCATTCTCCCCAGATTGACTGGCGCACTCCTCAAGTTACGTCTTGGGGAGCTGAATGTCATCATCGTTGTCTTTCCCAAGTCATTCCTCTTAAAATACAGCAATCTTCCATCTCATCTTCCTCACTGGGACTTCCTCCTCAGTATGCTTCATTTGCCGATGTTTTTGATAAAGCTCAGTCTGAACGTCTTTCTCCTCATCGTTCATGGGATTGTCCGATCGATCTTCTACCTGGCAAGACTCCTCCTAGGGGTCGGGTGTATCCACTTTCGTTACCTGAAACTCAAGCTACATCTGAATACATCCAAGAGAATCTCCAGCGAGGTTTTATTCGACCTTCCACCTCTCCCGCTGGAGCCGGGTTCTTCTTCGTAAAAAAGAAGGATGGATCACTACGCCCCTGCATAGATTTTCGGGGACTTAACGCCATTACTATTAAAAATCGGTATCCCATTCCTCTGATTACTGAGTTATTTGATCGCATCAAGGGAGCTCGGATCTTTACCAAGTTGGATCTTCGTGGTGCCTATAATTTAATTAGAATCCGGTCCGGTGACGAATGGAAGACAGCTTTCAACACCAGAGATGGGCATTATGAATATTTAGTAATGCCTTTCGGGTTATGTAATGCCCCCGCTGTTTTCCAGGGCTTCATTAATGAGATCTTTCGGGACTTGTTATATGTATGTGTCGTTGTCTACCTGGATGACATATTGATCTTTTCACAGGACCTGCCTTCTCATCACCAACATGTGGCAGAGGTCCTTTCCAGACTCCGGAAAAATTCATTATTCTGCAAACTAGAAAAATGTTCATTCGAGTTGCCCCAGATTCCATTTTTGGGTTATATTGTCTCCGGAGTTGGTCTACAAATGGATCCAGAAAAGGTGAATGCTGTGTTACATTGGCCTCAGCCAACTACTCTTCGTGCCATTCAGCGTTTTTTAGGTTTTGCCAATTACTATAGACGCTTCATTCAAGACTTCTCGTCCATTGCATCTCCTATTGTGGCCCTGACTCGTAAAGGGGCCAATACTAAGCAATGGTCATCTGAGGCTCTCCAAGCCTTTCAATTCCTTAAAGAGTCCTTCTCCTCTGCTCCCATTCTTCAACAGCCTGATGTGACACTTCCCTTCTTCCTAGAAGTAGATGCCTCTAATGTTGGCTTAGGAGCCATTCTCTCCCAACGATCGGAGCAACAAAAATTCCATCCTTGTGCCTTTTACTCTCAGGGTCTCCTGCCTGCGGAGAGGAATTACACTATCGGGGACAAGGAGTTGCTGGCAATCAAAGTAGCATTAGAAGAGTGGAGATACTTGTTGGAAGGAGCTCGTCACCCTGTGACGATTTTCACGGATCATAAGAACTTGTCATATCTACAGTCTGCCCAAATCTTGAATCCTCGTCAAGCAAGATGGTCTTTTTTCTTTTCTCGTTTCGAATTAATAATAACCTTCAAACCAGCTGCCAAGAACAAGAAAGCTGACGCTCTATCCCGAACTTTTGTGACGTCCTCTGACGTTGAAGAGGTTTCCAACCACTCTATACTAGACCCCAAATGTATTTCTCTGGCTGCTTCTTCCACTAAAGTGCTACCATTTGGGAAGACCCTCGTGCCTCCTACTCTTAGGAGGAAAATCCTTTCGTGGTTCCACTCTTCTCGTTTTTCTGGACATGCTGGTGAACGCAAGACCTTTGAGATTCTCTCTCGAAGTTACTGGTGGCCCTCGATGAGGAGAGACGTCAAAGAGTTTATAGCTGCTTGTGAATTGTGTTCTCAGTTTAAGACCTCCCGCAGAACCACAGCGGGTTTGCTTCAACCACTACCCATTCCATCCAAGCCCTGGACCCATATTAGTATGGACTTTGTTACTGATCTTCCGCCTAGTAGAAATTGTAATACTATTTGGGTAGTGGTAGACAGATTTTCGAAGATGGCTCATTTTGTCCCTTTGTCTGGTTTGCCTTCCTCTTCTACTTTGGCTGAGCATTTCGTCAAGGAAATCTTTCGTATTCATGGATGTCCGTCTGAGATTGTGTCAGATAGAGGAGTACAATTCGTTTCCAGATTCTGGCGGGCCCTTTGTAAGACCTTGGGCATACGATTAGCACTCTCATCTTCCTACCATCCTCAATCAAACCACTGTTCCCTGTTTCCTGAGTCATCTGTTCCAGTATCCTTTCACTATAGCAGTGGTACAACTTGCTAACGCAGACCACTGACTTCCCGGATACCTCCACCTGGATTCCATTCCTTCACCTAGACAGCGGTACAACTTGCTAAATGCAGACCGCTGACTTTAATCACCTCCTCATTGTTTCTGGACATTCCTCCTCACTATAGCAGTGGTACAACTTGCTACCGCAGACCACTGACTACCCTCACGTTTCCTTTGTCCATTCAGTTCCTCGTGTACTACTACCTATATATTACCAGTGCTGCTAGTCATAGACTTTCCACGAGCATTCTCTACCATCTGCTGTCTCCTGTTCCGTGATCACCCCGCTACCAGAGTACCATATTACCATCTATACTGCTCTGGTAAGTCCATCACCTGGTGATCCCTGGGTAAAGACTCCTAGTGCCCGTGACAGTAAGATCAGGCCATGACAGACCCAGATTCGGAACCTACAGCTAAAGAGATGCTGCAGCATCTGGTTACCCGTGTGGAGCAACAGGATACTCGCCAACAGCTGTTACTACAATGTTACCAGGCGTTAGCCTCCCAAGGAACATCTGGACAGAATGTTACAGCTATTGTTGAAGCTCCTGTGCTTTCCTCCGTTTCCCCAGTGCCATCCCAGGTGTCTACGGCTTCCACTCTTTACCTGCCTACTCCGTCAAAGTATGATGGAGACCCCAAAACTTGTAGGGGTTTTCTCAACCAATGCTCAGTTCATTTTGAGCTCCAACCTCAAAATTTTTCTACCCATCGTTCCAGAGTGGCCTATCTTATTTCATTGTTTTCTGGACAAGCTCTGGCTTGGGCTTCCCCTCTGCCCCAGAGGAACGATCCAGTATTACAAGATAGTGCCAAATTTATTTCTATGTTCCGAAGTGTATTCGATGAACCAGGTCGTGTAATCTCCGCTGCTTCCAGCATTCTCCGTTTACGTCAGGTATCTCGTACAGTAGGCCAGTACGTCATTCAATTTAGGATATTAGCCTCTGAACTTCAGTGGAACACTGAAGCATTAATTGCCGCCTTCTGGCAGGGGCTCTCCGATAAAATTAAAGATGCACTGACTACCCAAGAGCTACCTACGTCATTAGAAGATTTGATTTCCCTCTGCCATCGTGTAGACACGAGGTTTCGTGAAAGGGAATCTGAAAAAACAACTTCAGTTAAAGCACCTTTTCGCTCAACCCCTCAACTTCGTCCAGCTTCATCTCCTGTGATCCCCATGGAGATAGGACGTTCCAAATTAACTTCTGAGGAGAGGAACCGAAGAGTAAAGAATAGACTTTGTATCTATTGTGCTGATTCCACACATATGCTCAATTCTTGCCCTAAGAAATCGGGAAATGCCAGGCCCTAACTAGTTCTGGAGAGGTGAAGTTAGGGTCCCTGGAGTCCTCTCCATCTTCTACGAAATTAAAAGTCTGCGCTTTTGATGTTACGATTTCCTTTGCTACCAAATCCTTTGAGTCCCAAGCACTGATTGATTCTGGAGCAGCAGGACATTTTATTTCTAAATCCCTAGTGAATCAATGGTCCCTACCAGTGATTACTTTGAAAACACCGATTACTGTGACTGCTATAGATGGATCACGTCTCATCAATGGTCTCATCACCCAGAGTACGTCTCCAGTAACGCTTCAGATTGGTGTGCTACACCATGAAGAGATTTCGTTTTTAATTCTTCCTGTTACTACAAGTCCGATTGTTTTAGGCCTTCCATGGCTTCAATGTCATTCTCCCCAGATTGACTGGCGCACTCCTCAAGTTACGTCTTGGGGAGCTGAATGTCATCATCGTTGTCTTTCCCAAGTCATTCCTCTTAAAATACAGCAATCTTCCATCTCATCTTCCTCACTGGGACTTCCTCCTCAGTATGCTTCATTTGCCGATGTTTTTGATAAAGCTCAGTCTGAACGTCTTTCTCCTCATCGTTCATGGGATTGTCCGATCGATCTTCTACCTGGCAAGACTCCTCCTAGGGGTCGGGTGTATCCACTTTCGTTACCTGAAACTCAAGCTACATCTGAATACATCCAAGAGAATCTCCAGCGAGGTTTTATTCGACCTTCCACCTCTCCCGCTGGAGCCGGGTTCTTCTTCGTAAAAAAGAAGGATGGATCACTACGCCCCTGCATAGATTTTCGGGGACTTAACGCCATTACTATTAAAAATCGGTATCCCATTCCTCTGATTACTGAGTTATTTGATCGCATCAAGGGAGCTCGGATCTTTACCAAGTTGGATCTTCGTGGTGCCTATAATTTAATTAGAATCCGGTCCGGTGACGAATGGAAGACAGCTTTCAACACCAGAGATGGGCATTATGAATATTTAGTAATGCCTTTCGGGTTATGTAATGCCCCCGCTGTTTTCCAGGGCTTCATTAATGAGATCTTTCGGGACTTGTTATATGTATGTGTCGTTGTCTACCTGGATGACATATTGATCTTTTCACAGGACCTGCCTTCTCATCACCAACATGTGGCAGAGGTCCTTTCCAGACTCCGGAAAAATTCATTATTCTGCAAACTAGAAAAATGTTCATTCGAGTTGCCCCAGATTCCATTTTTGGGTTATATTGTCTCCGGAGTTGGTCTACAAATGGATCCAGAAAAGGTGAATGCTGTGTTACATTGGCCTCAGCCAACTACTCTTCGTGCCATTCAGCGTTTTTTAGGTTTTGCCAATTACTATAGACGCTTCATTCAAGACTTCTCGTCCATTGCATCTCCTATTGTGGCCCTGACTCGTAAAGGGGCCAATACTAAGCAATGGTCATCTGAGGCTCTCCAAGCCTTTCAATTCCTTAAAGAGTCCTTCTCCTCTGCTCCCATTCTTCAACAGCCTGATGTGACACTTCCCTTCTTCCTAGAAGTAGATGCCTCTAATGTTGGCTTAGGAGCCATTCTCTCCCAACGATCGGAGCAACAAAAATTCCATCCTTGTGCCTTTTACTCTCAGGGTCTCCTGCCTGCGGAGAGGAATTACACTATCGGGGACAAGGAGTTGCTGGCAATCAAAGTAGCATTAGAAGAGTGGAGATACTTGTTGGAAGGAGCTCGTCACCCTGTGACGATTTTCACGGATCATAAGAACTTGTCATATCTACAGTCTGCCCAAATCTTGAATCCTCGTCAAGCAAGATGGTCTTTTTTCTTTTCTCGTTTCGAATTAATAATAACCTTCAAACCAGCTGCCAAGAACAAGAAAGCTGACGCTCTATCCCGAACTTTTGTGACGTCCTCTGACGTTGAAGAGGTTTCCAACCACTCTATACTAGACCCCAAATGTATTTCTCTGGCTGCTTCTTCCACTAAAGTGCTACCATTTGGGAAGACCCTCGTGCCTCCTACTCTTAGGAGGAAAATCCTGTCGTGGTTCCACTCTTCTCGTTTTTCTGGACATGCTGGTGAACGCAAGACCTTTGAGATTCTCTCTCGAAGTTACTGGTGGCCCTCGATGAGGAGAGACGTCAAAGAGTTTATAGCTGCTTGTGAATTGTGTTCTCAGTTTAAGACCTCCCGCAGAACCACAGCGGGTTTGCTTCAACCACTACCCATTCCATCCAAGCCCTGGACCCATATTAGTATGGACTTTGTTACTGATCTTCCGCCTAGTAAAAATTGTAATACTATTTGGGTAGTGGTAGACAGATTTTCGAAGATGGCTCATTTTGTCCCTTTGTCTGGTTTGCCTTCCTCTTCTACTTTGGCTGAGCATTTCGTCAAGGAAATCTTTCGTATTCATGGATGTCCGTCTGAGATTGTGTCAGATAGAGGAGTACAATTCGTTTCCAGATTCTGGCGGGCCCTTTGTAAGACCTTGGGCATACGATTAGCACTCTCATCTTCCTACCATCCTCAATCAAACAGACAAACTGAAAGGGTCAATCAAGATCTCGAGACCTTTATAAGGATGTTCTCATCAGCCAATCAAGACAACTGGGTAGAATTGCTTCCTTGGGCTGAATTCGCTCATAACAACATGTACCATGAGTCATCTTCCAAAACTCCATTCTTTGTGGTTTACGGTCACCATCCGTCTTTTCCGGAATTTCCTGCCCTCCCTCCCACCCAAGTTCCTGCTGTAGAGACTGTTTGTCAGACCTTCAAAAATATTTGGTCTCAGGTCAAAACCTGTTTAAAGAAGACATCTGCCAAATATAAATCTTTTGCAGATAAGAAGAGGCGAGCTATTCCACCACTGAAAATTGGAGATCGTGTCTGGTTATCTACCAAAAATATTCGTTTGAAGGTCCCATCTATGAAATTCGCTCCCCGTTTTATTGGTCCATATAGGATCATTCAAGTGATAAATCCAGTTTGTTTCAAACTTCTACTTCCTAAGAATCTTCGTATTTCCAGCGCCTTCCATGTGTCCTTGCTCAAACCTCTCATCATCAACCGTTTCTCGGTCCCTCCTTCAGCACCTCAGCCAGTTCAAGTTCATCAGGAGGAAGATTTCGAGATTACTCATATATTGGACGCAAAAATTTCGCGAGGAGTTCTTCGTTTCCTCGTTCATTGGAAGGGCTTTGGTCCTGAGGAGCGTTCATGGATCAAAGCTGAAGATCTCAACGCTCCAGCTCTTCTTAAGAAGTTTTATTCCAAAAATCCGGACAAGCCCGGTTCCAGGTGTTCTGTGCCCACCTTTAAAAGGGGGGGTACTGTCACTCACCAGACTGTGAGTGCTTCTTCCCGTGTGTTTAGGAACCGTGGCCGTCCACCATCCTGAGGGTCTGCGCATGCGCAGCCCTTTCAAACCTTCAGTACCTGTTCCTTTTAGTTAATTGGCTGATCAGGCAACACTCCCTATTTAAAGCACCTGAGTTCCATACCTCATTGCCTGATCTTGGAGTCTCATTCCCCATGAGCCTCTGAAGGTGTTCCTGTGTTTCCTCGTGTATTTAGCTCAGCTGATTCCTGTGGTTTCCAGACCACTTCAACTCTCCTGTGGTTTCCAGACCACTTCAACTCTCCTGTGGTTCCAGACCACTTCAACTCTCCTGTGTTTCATCGTGTCTGTATTAGCTGATTCCTATCCGCTGCCTCCGTGCACTACAGTTATCTACTCACTTCAACTCTCCTGTGTTTCATCGTGACTGTATTAGCTGATTCCTATCCGCTGCCTCCGTGCACTACAGTTTTCAACTCACTTCAACTCTCCTGTGTTTCATCGTGACTGTATTAGCTGATTCCTATCCGCTGCCTCCGTGCACTACAGTTATCAACTCACTTCAACTCTCCTGTGTTTCATCGTGACTGTATGAGCTGATTTCTATCCGCTGCCTCCGTGCACTACAGTTATCAGCTCACTTCAACTCTCCTGTGTTTCATCGTGACTGTATTAGCTGATTCCTATCCGCTGCCTCCGTGCACTACAGTTATCAACTCACTTCAACTCTCCTGTGTTTCATCGTGACTGTATGAGCTGATTTCTATCCGCTGCCTCCGTGCACTACAGTTATCAGCTCACTTCAACTCTCCTGTGTTTCATCGAGACTGCACCAGCTGATTCCTATCCGCTGCCTCCGTGCTCAACAGTTCCAGCTCATCTCAACTCTCCCGTGTTTCATCGTGACTGCACCTGCTGATTCCTATCCGCTACCTCCGTGTACCTGCAGTGTCCTGCTTGCCGCTACCCTTCAGTTCTACTCGTGTCTGCAGCCAGCTGATCCGCTCTCCGTGCTTCTACAGTGTTCCTGCCTGTGTCAACTCGTCAGTCTGCATCGGATCAACGCCTCGCTGCTTTCATCTCGTCTAGACCATCTCTACTCTTCAGTGTTCTCCAGGTGTCCAGTTCTATATACTACTGCTTCCTGAGTATTTGTTTCTATCTCTGCTGGTCTACCTACCTGTGCGCTGCACCTACTTGATTACCGCTTCTACCCTCCTGGGACTTCGCATCCTGCCGGCCTCCAGCCGTTCAGGTATCTCTGCACTCCTGTCTGACAGCCTGCTCCTGAATCACGGTATGCATACTTATCATTGACTGTGTTGGTGTGTTGCATATCTTGCTGGACTGAGTTGTTCTCCTCTGGAGTTTACTATCCGCTGAGACTATTGCCCTCATTTGACTGTGTTACCTTTTGCCCGGATAGTTCCTGTGACTTTGTATTATTGTGCAGTGCTGTTCAGTCATTACTATATTGTGCATATCATCGTGGGATCAAGTTCAGTGTGCCCGTGTATACTCTGCATTGCATTTCTCTCCTTGTGCTTCTCCTCACATATATATTCAGTGGTACAACTTGCTAGAGGCAGACCACTGTTCCCTGTTTCCTGAGTCATCTGTTCCAGTATCCTTTCACTATAGCAGTGGTACAACTTGCTAACGCAGACCACTGACTTCCCGGATACCTCCACCTGGATTCCATTCCTTCACCTAGACAGCGGTACAACTTGCTAAATGCAGACCGCTGACTCTCATCACCTCCTCGTTGTTTCTGGACATTCCTCCTCACTATAGCAGTGGTACAACTTGCTACCGCAGACCACTGACTACCCTCACGTTTCCTTTGTCCATTCAGTTCCTCGTGTACTACTACCTATATATTACCAGTGCTGCTAGTCATAGACTTTCCACGAGCATTCTCTACCATCTGCTGTCTCCTGTTCCGTGATCACCCCGCTACCAGAGTACCATATTACCATCTATACTGCTCTGGTAAGTCCATCACCTGGTGATCCCTGGGTAAAGACTCCTAGTGCCCGTGACAGTAAGATCAGGCCATGACAGACCCAGATTCGGAACCTACAGCTAAAGAGATGCTGCAGCATCTGGTTACCCGTGTGGAGCAACAGGATACTCGCCAACAGCTGTTACTACAATGTTACCAGGCGTTAGCCTCCCAAGGAACATCTGGACAGAATGTTACAGCTATTGTTGAAGCTCCTGTGCTTTCCTCCGTTTCCCCAGTGCCATCCCAGGTGTCTACGGCTTCCACTCTTTACCTGCCTACTCCGTCAAAGTATGATGGAGACCCCAAAACTTGTAGGGGTTTTCTCAACCAATGCTCAGTTCATTTTGAGCTCCAACCTCAAAATTTTTCTACCCATCGTTCCAGAGTGGCCTATCTTATTTCATTGTTTTCTGGACAAGCTCTGGCTTGGGCTTCCCCTCTGCCCCAGAGGAACGATCCAGTATTACAAGATAGTGCCAAATTTATTTCTATGTTCCGAAGTGTATTCGATGAACCAGGTCGTGTAATCTCCGCTGCTTCCAGCATTCTCCGTTTACGTCAGGTATCTCGTACAGTAGGCCAGTACGTCATTCAATTTAGGATATTAGCCTCTGAACTTCAGTGGAACACTGAAGCATTAATTGCCGCCTTCTGGCAGGGGCTCTCCGATAAAATTAAAGATGCACTGACTACCCAAGAGCTACCTACGTCATTAGAAGATTTGATTTCCCTCTGCCATCGTGTAGACACGAGGTTTCGTGAAAGGGAATCTGAAAAAACAACTTCAGTTAAAGCACCTCTTCGCTCAACCCCTCAACTTCGTCCAGCTTCATCTCCTGTGATCCCCATGGAGATAGGATGTTCCAAATTAACTTCTGAGGAGAGGAACCGAAGAGTAAAGAATAGACTTTGTATCTATTGTGCTGATTCCACACATATGCTCAATTCTTGCCCTAAGAAATCGGGAAATGCCAGGCCCTAACTAGTTCTGGAGAGGTGAAGTTAGGGTCCCTGGAGTCCTCTCCATCTTCTACGAAATTAAAAGTCTGCGCTTTTGATGTTACGATTTCCTTTGCTACCAAATCCTTTGAGTCCCAAGCACTGATTGATTCTGGAGCAGCAGGAAATTTTATTTCTAAATCCCTAGTGAATCAATGGTCCCTACCAGTGATTACTTTGAAAACACCGATTACTGTGACTGCTATAGATGGATCACGTCTCATCAATGGTCTCATCACCCAGAGTACGTCTCCAGTAACGCTTCAGATTGGTGTGCTACACCATGAAGAGATTTCGTTTTTAATTCTTCCTGTTACTACAAGTCCGATTGTTTTAGGCCTTCCATGGCTTCAATGTCATTCTCCCCAGATTGACTGGCGCACTCCTCAAGTTACGTCTTGGGGAGCTGAATGTCATCATCGTTGTCTTTCCCAAGTCATTCCTCTTAAAATACAGCAATCTTCCATCTCATCTTCCTCACTGGGACTTCCTCCTCAGTATGCTTCATTTGCCGATGTTTTTGATAAAGCTCAGTCTGAACGTCTTTCTCCTCATCGTTCATGGGATTGTCCGATCGATCTTCTACCTGGCAAGACTCCTCCTAGGGGTCGGGTGTATCCACTTTCGTTACCTGAAACTCAAGCTACATCTGAATACATCCAAGAGAATCTCCAGCGAGGTTTTATTCGACCTTCCACCTCTCCCGCTGGAGCCGGGTTCTTCTTCGTAAAAAAGAAGGATGGATCACTACGCCCCTGCATAGATTTTCGGGGACTTAACGCCATTACTATTAAAAATCGGTATCCCATTCCTCTGATTACTGAGTTATTTGATCGCATCAAGGGAGCTCGGATCTTTACCAAGTTGGATCTTCGTGGTGCCTATAATTTAATTAGAATCCGGTCCGGTGACGAATGGAAGACAGCTTTCAACACCAGAGATGGGCATTATGAATATTTAGTAATGCCTTTCGGGTTATGTAATGCCCCCGCTGTTTTCCAGGGCTTCATTAATGAGATCTTTCGGGACTTGTTATATGTATGTGTCGTTGTCTACCTGGATGACATATTGATCTTTTCACAGGACCTGCCTTCTCATCACCAACATGTGGCAGAGGTCCTTTCCAGACTCCGGAAAAATTCATTATTCTGCAAACTAGAAAAATGTTCATTCGAGTTGCCCCAGATTCCATTTTTGGGTTATATTGTCTCCGGAGTTGGTCTACAAATGGATCCAGAAAAGGTGAATGCTGTGTTACATTGGCCTCAGCCAACTACTCTTCGTGCCATTCAGCGTTTTTTAGGTTTTGCCAATTACTATAGACGCTTCATTCAAGACTTCTCGTCCATTGCATCTCCTATTGTGGCCCTGACTCGTAAAGGGGCCAATACTAAGCAATGGTCATCTGAGGCTCTCCAAGCCTTTCAATTCCTTAAAGAGTCCTTCTCCTCTGCTCCCATTCTTCAACAGCCTGATGTGACACTTCCCTTCTTCCTAGAAGTAGATGCCTCTAATGTTGGCTTAGGAGCCATTCTCTCCCAACGATCGGAGCAACAAAAATTCCATCCTTGTGCCTTTTACTCTCAGGGTCTCCTGCCTGCGGAGAGGAATTACACTATCGGGGACAAGGAGTTGCTGGCAATCAAAGTAGCATTAGAAGAGTGGAGATACTTGTTGGAAGGAGCTCGTCACCCTGTGACGATTTTCACGGATCATAAGAACTTGTCATATCTACAGTCTGCCCAAATCTTGAATCCTCGTCAAGCAAGATGGTCTTTTTTCTTTTCTCGTTTCGAATTAATAATAACCTTCAAACCAGCTGCCAAGAACAAGAAAGCTGACGCTCTATCCCGAACTTTTGTGACGTCCTCTGACGTTGAAGAGGTTTCCAACCACTCTATACTAGACCCCAAATGTATTTCTCTGGCTGCTTCTTCCACTAAAGTGCTACCATTTGGGAAGACCCTCGTGCCTCCTACTCTTAGGAGGAAAATCCTTTCGTGGTTCCACTCTTCTCGTTTTTCTGGACATGCTGGTGAACGCAAGACCTTTGAGATTCTCTCTCGAAGTTACTGGTGGCCCTCGATGAGGAGAGACGTCAAAGAGTTTATAGCTGCTTGTGAATTGTGTTCTCAGTTTAAGACCTCCCGCAGAACCACAGCGGGTTTGCTTCAACCACTACCCATTCCATCCAAGCCCTGGACCCATATTAGTATGGACTTTGTTACTGATCTTCCGCCTAGTAGAAATTGTAATACTATTTGGGTAGTGGTAGACAGATTTTCGAAGATGGCTCATTTTGTCCCTTTGTCTGGTTTGCCTTCCTCTTCTACTTTGGCTGAGCATTTCGTCAAGGAAATCTTTCGTATTCATGGATGTCCGTCTGAGATTGTGTCAGATAGAGGAGTACAATTCGTTTCCAGATTCTGGCGGGCCCTTTGTAAGACCTTGGGCATACGATTAGCACTCTCATCTTCCTACCATCCTCAATCAAACAGACAAACTGAAAGGGTCAATCAAGATCTCGAGACCTTTATAAGGATGTTCTCATCAGCCAATCAAGACAACTGGGTAGAATTGCTTCCTCGGGCTGAATTCGCTCATAACAACATGTACCATGAGTCATCTTCCAAAACTCCATTCTTTGTGGTTTACGGTCACCATCCGTCTTTTCCGGAATTTCCTGCCCTCCCTCCCACCCAAGTTCCTGCTGTAGAGACTGTTTGTCAGACCTTCAAAAATATTTGGTCTCAGGTCAAAACCTGTTTAAAGAAGACATCTGCCAAATATAAATCTTTTGCAGATAAGAAGAGGCGGGCTATTCCACCACTGAAAATTGGAGATCGTGTCTGGTTATCTACCAAAAATATTCGTTTGAAGGTCCCATCTATGAAATTCGCTCCCCGTTTTATTGGTCCATATAGGATCATTCAAGTGATAAATCCAGTTTGTTTCAAACTTCTACTTCCTAAGAATCTTCGTATTTCCAGCGCCTTCCATGTGTCCTTGCTCAAACCTCTCATCATCAACCGTTTCTCGGTCCCTCCTTCAGCACCTCAGCCAGTTCAAGTTCATCAGGAGGAAGATTTCGAGATTACTCATATATTGGACGCAAAAATTTCACGAGGAGTTCTTCGTTTCCTCGTTCATTGGAAGGGCTTTGGTCCTGAGGAGCGTTCATGGATCAAAGCTGAAGATCTCAACGCTCCAGCTCTTCTTAAGAAGTTTTATTCCAAAAATCCGGACAAGCCCGGTTCCAGGTGTTCTGTGCCCACCTTTAAAAGGGGGGGTACTGTCACTCACCAGACTGTGAGTGCTTCTTCCCGTGTGTTTAGGAACCGTGGCCGTCCACCATCCTGAGGGTCTGCGCATGCGCAGCCCTTTCAAACCTTCAGTACCTGTTCCTTTTAGTTAATTGGCTGATCAGGCAACACTCCCTATTTAAAGCACCTGAGTTCCATACCTCATTGCCTGATCTTGGAGTCTCATTCCCCATGAGCCTCTGAAGGTGTTCCTGTGTTTCCTCGTGTATTTAGCTCAGCTGATTCCTGTGGTTTCCAGACCACTTCAACTCTCCTGTGGTTTCCAGACCACTTCAACTCTCCTGTGGTTCCAGACCACTTCAACTCTCCTGTGTTTCATCGTGTCTGTATTAGCTGATTCCTATCCGCTGCCTCCGTGCACTACAGTTATCTACTCACTTCAACTCTCCTGTGTTTCATCGTGACTGTATTAGCTGATTCCTATCCGCTGCCTCCGTGCACTACAGTTTTCAACTCACTTCAACTCTCCTGTGTTTCATCGTGACTGTATTAGCTGATTCCTATCCGCTGCCTCCGTGCACTACAGTTATCAACTCACTTCAACTCTCCTGTGTTTCATCGTGACTGTATGAGCTGATTTCTATCCGCTGCCTCCGTGCACTACAGTTATCAGCTCACTTCAACTCTCCTGTGTTTCATCGTGACTGTATTAGCTGATTCCTATCCGCTGCCTCCGTGCACTACAGTTATCAACTCACTTCAACTCTCCTGTGTTTCATCGTGACTGTATGAGCTGATTTCTATCCGCTGCCTCCGTGCACTACAGTTATCAGCTCACTTCAACTCTCCTGTGTTTCATCGAGACTGCACCAGCTGATTCCTATCCGCTGCCTCCGTGCTCAACAGTTCCAGCTCATCTCAACTCTCCCGTGTTTCATCGTGACTGCACCTGCTGATTCCTATCCGCTACCTCCGTGTACCTGCAGTGTCCTGCTTGCCGCTACCCTTCAGTTCTACTCGTGTCTGCAGCCAGCTGATCCGCTCTCCGTGCTTCTACAGTGTTCCTGCCTGTGTCAACTCGTCAGTCTGCATCGGATCAACGCCTCGCTGCTTTCATCTCGTCTAGACCATCTCTACTCTTCAGTGTTCTCCAGGTGTCCAGTTCTATATACTACTGCTTCCTGAGTATTTGTTTCTATCTCTGCTGGTCTACCTACCTGTGCGCTGCACCTACTTGATTACCGCTTCTACCCTCCTGGGACTTCGCATCCTGCCGGCCTCCAGCCGTTCAGGTATCTCTGCACTCCTGTCTGACAGCCTGCTCCTGAATCACGGTATGCATACTTATCATTGACTGTGTTGGTGTGTTGCATATCTTGCTGGACTGAGTTGTTCTCCTCTGGAGTTTACTATCCGCTGAGACTATTGCCCTCATTTGACTGTGTTACCTTTTGCCCGGATAGTTCCTGTGACTTTGTATTATTGTGCAGTGCTGTTCAGTCATTACTATATTGTGCATATCATCGTGGGATCAAGTTCAGTGTGCCCGTGTATACTCTGCATTGCATTTCTCTCCCCGTGCTTCTCCTCACATATATATTCAGTGGTACAACTTGCTAGAGGCAGACCACTGTTCCCTGTTTCCTGAGTCATCTGTTCCAGTATCCTTTCACTATAGCAGTGGTACAACTTGCTAACGCAGACCACTGACTTCCCGGATACCTCCACCTGGATTCCATTCCTTCACCTAGACAGCGGTACAACTTGCTAAATGCAGACCGCTGACTCTCATCACCTCCTCGTTGTTTCTGGACATTCCTCCTCACTATAGCAGTGGTACAACTTGCTACCGCAGACCACTGACTACCCTCACGTTTCCTTTGTCCATTCAGTTCCTCGTGTACTACTACCTATATATTACCAGTGCTGCTAGTCATAGACTTTCCACGAGCATGTCTCCTGTTCCGTGATCACCCCGCTACCAGAGTACCATACTACCATCTATACTGCTCTGGTAAGTCCATCACCTGGTGATCCCTGGGTAAAGACTCCTAGTGCCCGTGACATAAATCACATCTAAGGTTACATGATTTTTTGCAATTGCCAATTTTGAACCTAATTGTAAACTTATCAAACTCTAGAAGGCCATATGCCTAAGTCCAGTTTTTGAAAAATTAGTGTCTTTGCCAAATGTTATATAATATTGTTGTAGATTACATTTTTAAAGCGGTGATTATTTCTTAAGTATTCTCTACATGTAAGTTACATGTTGCCCATGACATCCCTCCAATATCACACAGAAAGCATATTGTAAAAAGCATTCTGCCACGTATGGTTTGTGGCTTGGCAAATGTGTTTAGTAAACAATAATGTATTGTCTCTTGTAGCAAATATTCAAGACTTAACTGCCAATGTGCCTTTACTATAATGTACTTGTTACCTATTTCTATGTTAGCATTTGGAGGGTGGTCATTTGCTAGACTAAGAGTCTATTAACATGTGCTTCTTCTGTCTTTCTTCTCACACTACATAGGAGATAACGCTTAACCCTTACGCCCTTGACTCCTCACTCTGACGTTGAGCCCACACACAGAGCGTGAGGTTGCATACAACTCATCTCATACAGCCAGCTTTCGGCCTTCTAAAGGCACATTTCAGATGCCTGGACTGGTCTGTTGGTGCACCGATGTATGGGCCAAGTAAAGTATGTGACATCATAGCTCTGTGTGTGGTGTTTCACAATATTGCTACCTGGATTGCGGCTCCAGGGGTGAAGGACAAGGTTTCTGGGATGGACGAGGTGGGGGAGCCTGAACACAGACCTCGGGAGACAGGTGGGGGTGCCAACTTCAGGCAGTGTGTGATTGACACATATTTTTAATGTAAGAAGCCAATGTTAGGCAATCCACAGGTTTAATACATGATGACAATAGTATCAATTTTTCAGACAATCCACCACGGCCAACCCTCTAAAAACAATATATATATATATGTGGAAGCCACCACCCACTATTCTGAATACTACTGTGTTGAGCATAAACCTAGACTTTACATGTTATGTTACACTGGCCATCTTCATCTGCTCAAATGGGTATACAAAGTACATACCTTAAAGTAATCTATGAGCTCATGTTTTGTTTTGGTTTTATTTCCCAACAGCAAAAGATGTAAGGCAGTTTGGTGGCGGTAGACTCATCGCTATCTGTCATCACTTGTACACACCAGTCATATGTTTAACTGTATTTTGGTGATTTAAAAGTCTGTGTTACAGGCAATCTTAGCATTTTTGGTGAATTTTGTCACAGTAAGCCACATGAAATCACAACCAAACTGCACTTTGTCTCTTAGTAATTTATTATTAGATATAATTATCCACGTGGTTAATGGCCATTATTGTCTGGTCTGCTTGTATTGGGTGTACCTTGTATGTCTTTTGTAGTTAAGAGTGGAAAGGATTTTACCAGCCTGAATATACAGTGTTAATGTTGAAACTGGATCACATGACCAGTTTATCAGGACATGTTGAATGTAAATAAACACAGCTGTTAGATAGGAACCTTTTGTCAGTAGTGGAAATGGATCTAATTTCAAATTAACATAGAGATTATCCAGTGAAATATCAATGCATTAATCTCAATGCAAAATCCGGATGGTAATATCTGCAAGCTGCATCTGAAACTGAGTTTGTAATTAATAGTTAGGTCCACATGTTACCATTGGAATACCAAAATCAGCTTCAACATGTGTTTAAATTTTAAGTTTTCAAGCAACTTGCAAGTACATTACCATTATGGCACTATCATACAACAATTTAAGTGTCCTCACACAGCATAGTGTCCACCCTCCAGAATGGCAAACAAGCCCTGAGTACTGACCACTGCAACACATTCCCTATGGAGATGGGGAACCTCCACTGCCCTTAACATAGGGGTTTACAACCATGTGCATTTAAAAATATCTGCCTTCACTAAGCAGTGTGTGTGTGGAAAAAAATGTAATAATGAAACTTCACACTGGTGCAGTATAGGTCCAGGGATGGGCAGGTTTTATCTAAGTTACACTAGTACTACTAGGTGAGGAATATGCCCTGGCTGCATGGGCATGCTCTGACCTAGAGGGACTGAGTTGTAAAGGAAAGGAAAGCACTACCAGTCTAACAATGTGAAACTTTGCACAACCATGTCACAAAGCAAGGGTGAATAAACTAAGCTAGTTACAACTAAATAAACAAACAATGCTAATATATTCACGTAGCCCACCCAAAGCACCAAACTAAGATATGTTGAGTTATACTAGGACAAGCCCTAACCCTACTCAAAATCTTCCCTTGATTACCTAAGGCTTTTTTATGTAAATTTTACTATAAGTAATTTCAAGAACCAAACCATGCTACACTGCAAGTGGTGCAAATAAGTACTCTATTGTGTATATAAATTACAGTATGTCTGTTTATTCACAATTGACATCATGTTTCAAGCATTTGCACAAGACATTGTAAATTTGAAGCGCACTCCAATGCAACATGTTTTGCTTAAACTGCATAATAAATCATTTCTTCCCTTAATTAGCCACATAAGGGCACCAAACAAAACCTGTGCATACAACACAGACCCCAGGTCAATAAAACCTTTGCTTGTTCAACATTAAGAGGTACACACATATTTATGGACCCCCCAATAATGATCAGACAGCTTGAATTGTATCTTTACTTGTAAGAAATGCCACAATTAAGCATCCATGCTTCTCACCTTTCAAAGTTCTAGTGTACTCTTACGTTACACACTTGTCCCTGTGCCTCAAACAATTTTAGGCCCCTAAATTAGTGATTTGCATTTACAATGTTCCTTGAATGGTATTGTTTTGTGTGTGTGAGTGTGTGTGTGTGTGGGGGGGGGGGGGGGGTGCATAATATTTAGACAATAAACTACAAACAAGCATTTTAAAGTGTACATCTCATTTTATTAGCATTTGACTCCAGGAATAATAATAATAAATAAAAAGATTTAACAACAAAAAACAATAAAAGTTAAATAATTTTGTTTAGCGCTTTTAGATGCGACTAAATGGGTCTGGTTCGTGTCACCCGTGATGTTGAGGGCTCGGAGGAAGCATCAGAACTCTCTTGGTTAGCAGGGTGTGACCGACGGCATGACGAAGGGGCAGGAGGGTAGGCCGGGTGATAGGCAGGTGTGCCGAAGGGTGTGCAGAGGGATGTGCAAGAGTCAGAAAAGGGGCCAGAGAAATAGAAAGGGGTGAAATATTTTAATTAATGAGCTGAGGGTCTGGAGTAGGTGAATGAGTGTCATTTAGTGGAGGGTGTTGTGAAGTTTGCTGATGCATTAAGATTTGGGACAAGAGGGTGCACATATTTGTGAGGGTTGAATTTAAAGTGGTCATGTGTTTGTCAAATTTGTGCTCTATACCGGTGAGGGCATTGGACATATTACAAACGTGCGATTCAATTGACTGAATGGCAGATTCGAAGTATTGGATTATGTGCGCAAGTGTCTGCTGCCTCGAGAGTCGTGCATGCTCCCTCCAAGGGTCCTCAACATTACAAGCAGTCACCCCCACTTGTTGTATGTCATGGTCTTCACAATGACTATCCTCCTCCTCCTCTTTCTACTCTGCAAAAATAGAAACAAAGCAGATGTTTTGGTTTAAATTCCCCCCAATTTTTTATAATTAATGTCAATAGTGATGCAGCCATTAAGATGATTATGAGTGTAGGGAATGTAGCAACAAACATGCATTGGTATGCCAACCTAACACCCATGTAAAGTAAGTATATGTAGTTTTGCAATTATGAAAAAGCCCTATTTATGTTTAGGGTTATATTTTAACAAAAGGTTTACACATTTGAGAATCAGTGTTGAAATTAGAGTCATTATGATGTGCTGCATGAACTGAGTATTATTGGCAAGGTAGCATTAAGCCACATATTGATAGAGGTGCCACATGTTCCTAAACCCAACAGAAACATTAACAGGCACAAATAGCATATAGTCCAAATTTACCTAGAGAAGATAATGCTCGTGTTAGGGGTGGGTAGCAGTCAGCATCAATTCGGCCCACCCCAACCAGAGGCTCCTCAGAAATGGACATGATAGCTCGCTTCTCAAGTGGTGTTAATAGGAGTTCCTGTGGTGGCCCACCATGCTTTCATTGAGCATGGCCCCTTCCCTGACTTATTTTTTTTTTCATTTCTGTTTAAAGTCAGTCCAGCTGGACAAATGAGAAAAATATGTTAGTTTTAAAATGCTTTAAAATAAAAAAAATGGAACATAATAGTGTAAACTTTCATTTTACACACAAATAAAACAGACTCTCACACACACACACACACACACACACACTGCTAAATGTGTGTGCCTTGTACTGTGTGGATAATTGTAAGAAAGTAACATGTAAATTTGTATGACTACCATAATGGACATTTCCTAGGTACTAATCTGGCCTTCAAATACAAATGACTGACACTGGCAAAATATGTGTCAAGGTAACAGTCGTCAGACTTGTACTATGTTTACATTAAACCAAAAAAATTATGGATTTAAAAATTCAATAATATTACCGTTTTTTTGTACTTCACACGGGGCATCCTCTGACACGGAGTGATGGCATTAACGTTGTCAGTAATTTTTTACCAGTGGCGCATTTTTCGGAAGCGGACAGACGTCTTGTGCTTGAATAGAATTTTGTCATATCAACAAGAATTTCTATTTCACGATCTGAAAAATTAGGCCGTCGCATTGTTCTTTTAACATGACCTGTACTTGGGCCAGCATCTGACATTTTAATCTCTAATATAAAGACAGTGTGAAAAATGAGAAATCAACCACAAATGTATAAAATTAAAATTGTTTAATTCCCCCCCTAAATCTAATTCATTGCATACTTAAGGAATACAATGCATTCCTCAGGCTCCTACATAGTTTGCTAGTACATGCATATTAGTATATCAATGCTTGTTCATTCGAATTATACACGTTTAACATTTACAACATGTAAAAAAGTGGCTTATCTTAAGTAAGAGTGTCACGAAACTGGGTGCTACTGGACTGAGGATTTTTAATTCATCACCTGTTTCGTACAGTGTAATATACTTTTAATCCTTGGCCCACTCTAAGTATATATACCAGAGCATCAGGGTATTATGTGTATTATTATTTCATGTTATCAGGAACATTTTGGCCTTGCTATTACCTGCAATATTGTATGTATTAGAAATATAAAGAATATTGCAATATTGTGTGAAAATAACAGGACAGCAGAAGTCATTTTGCTTGTGTTAGCTAAGGTAATTACCATTTATCTCAAATGTCCATTGTTATGAGGTGTTGTGACAGGATGGGCCGCCTATGCCACCCTGTCTATTGTTGCTGGGAACCGGCTGGGCTCACTTTGCCACCGTTCCCTTTCATTATCCCAAATGAGCCCTCTTGCCGCAGTAGGAGGGGCTTACAATGTTGCAACCACTGAACTCCTTTATGGAGCTCAGAACCACGTTCCTTCTGGTTAACTGTCACTGCTACTGTACTCTTGTGCTGGTACACTTGGGCTGGTAACTCCGGACCTCTTACTATGGATCCGGTTTGCTGTGGATGGATCCTCCCTGGCCTGTCACACTGACCAGAGCTGCATGTAGCAGGCAGAGCGGTGGTACTGGAAAAGCTTGGGTCCAAACTTCAGACAGCCGGAGAGCAGATTAGATTTAAGGTCTAATCGGCAGGTCACAGGATTACAGCAATATTGAAGAAGTTGTCAAGCAGGTATTTGAAGCAGAGTGATGTTTATTGCTCAAGTGTCCTGACAAGGACAGTTTTACTGATTAAAGGTATCAGTGGTCAGGTCAGATGGAACATCAGAATGATACATTACATGCTCACACAGCTCACCTTTTATACAGTTCTGACATAACTCCAAGCAGAGGTAAGCCAGCCCCTGGCTCCTACCCGTCTAGAATATTCCCTCAGATCTCAGGATGTAATCTAATTTTGCATCTAATAATTGAACTTCCATATCAACTTGATTTCCATCAGATCTCAGGATGTAATCTAGTTTTGCATCTAACTCAATTTAACTTCCACACCCCCCCTTCAGATGTTCTGTCTCCATTGTTTAGAGATCCTGTCTGTCTAACAGGACCTGTACTCAGGTAACAGCCTCCCTGTTGTGTATTCAATTGTTGGTCACTCACATTGAATAGACTTAATTAGCCTTAATGAGGACACATCCGCTTCACTACACAACAGACTTACAAATGCTTATCAGAAATCAAACATATACCTTAGACATGAATGCATTTCCAAAGACAGGTACAACAAAGCATTTCCCTGCACCAAGGTATGCAAAAGACTTTCAAAACAAAGACTTATTGTATCAGATATACATCAGAAATAAGTTGTTTGCTTTCGAAAGGTTACAACAGGAAAACCAAATTTTCTACCCTGGTAACGATTTCTTATCTCACAATATACACAATATCACATATAAGTGCACGCACAATTACATAAATAAGTGCCCTGCGCTATTTGCTTTAAATAAATTTTTACCAAAAGTTATTTAAAAGTGATCCAGTCACAGGTGTGGCTTAGATTTGGTTTGTAATCTGCACAATGTCTCAATATAAAGTTTATTGTATCAAAATGTAACATGTTCATGGAAAAGCACTTCAGGGGTTAAATTCCCCCTCCACATGGAACACTCAGGAGTTGAGTGATTTAAGCTACCATTGTTCCTTCTGTTTGCTCCCTATTGTCCACTAGTGAGCTTTACAAACAGCCAGGAGCCGGATCCAGCAGGGGTCACCTGAGGAAAGACACCTGAGGAAGGTAGGTGTCACGGGCACTAGGAGTCTTTGCCCAGGATATCACCAGATGATGGACTTACCAGAGTAATATAGTTGGTACTATGGTTCTCTGGTAGCAGGGTGACAACGGAACAGGAGAAACAGCAGATGGTGAGAGAATGCTTGAGGAAAGTCTATGACTAGCAGCAACTGGTAATGAGTAGATGAATGTACATGAGGAACCAGATGGACAAGGGAACGTGAGGAAAGTCAGTGGTCTGCGTATAGCAAGTTGTACCGCTGTCTATAGTGAAGGAATGGAATCCAGGTGAAAGTAGGTAACGGGGAAGTCAGTGGTCTGCGTATAGCAAGTTGTACCACTGCTTATGTGAGAGAATACTTGAAACTGGTGTCACAGGGAACAGGAGTCAGTGGTCTGCGTCAGCAAGTTGTACCACTGCTATATATATGTGAGGAGGGGCACGAGGAGATGAATGTAAAGCAGAGTATACACGGGGCACACAGAACTTGATACCACGATGATATCCACAATACAACGATAACTGACAAGCACTGCTTGAAGTATACAAAGTCACAATAGCTATCCAGGCAATAGGAAACAAAGTCAATGGTAACAATAGCTTCAGTGGATAGGAGGCTCCGGAGGAGAACACAACTCAGTCCAGATGGATATGCAATACACAAGCAAAGTCAATAGAAAGTATGCATACCGCGGTTCAGGAGAGCAGGCTGTCAGAGAGACGTGCAGGGATACCTGAACGGCTGAAGGCCGGCAGGAGGAGAGACCACTGGAGGGGGGAAGCGGTAATCAGGTTGGTGCAGCGCACGGCAGGTAATCCAGAATCAACGAAGCAATACTCAGGAAGCAGTAGTAAGTGGAACTGGAAACATAAAGAACACGGGAGAGTTGAGGCTGTCTGGTATCCAGTAGTAGAGGGGGAGGCAGCGGAGAGCTGACACGATAAACCCAGGAGAGTTGAGACGATCAGGAACTCTGTAGTAGTAACGGAGGCAGCGGATAGGAATCAGCTGAGTGCAGGTACGATGAACACAGGAGAGTTGAAACGAACAGGAACTCTGTAGTGGTAACGGAGGCAGCGGATAGGAATCAGCTGAGTGCAGGCACAATGAACACAGGAGAGTTGAAGTGAACAGGAACTCTGTAGAAGTAACGGAGGCAGCGGATAGGAATCAGCTGAGTGCAGGCATGATGAACACAGGAGAGTTGAAGTGAACAGGAACTCTGTAGTAGTAAAGGAGGCAGCGGATAGGAAGCAGCTGAGTGCAGGCACGATGAACACAGGAGACTTGAAGTGAACAGGAACTCTGTAGTAGTAACGGAGGCAGCGGATAGGAATCAGCTGAGTGCAGGCACGAGGAACACAGAGGAGTTGAAGTGGTCTGGAAACCACAATAGCAGTAAACAGGAATCAGCAGGAGCTGAATACACGAGGAACACAGGAACACCTTCAGAGGCTCATGGGGAATGAGACTCCAAGATCAGGCAACCAGGTAATGATCACAGGTGGTTTAAATAGGGAGGGTTGCCTGATCATCCAATCAATTAAAAGCAACAGGTACTGAAGGCTTGATAAGGGCTGCACATGCGGAGACCCTCAGGATGGCGGACGGCCAAGGTTCCTGAACACACGGGAAATGGCACTCACAGTCCGGTGAGTGACAGTAGGGGAAGGTAGGGGAGGGGGATGGATAGTGTGAGAATCCCACCAATCGAGACCCTTTGCAATTCCCCTGGGCAGGTGTTCCCAAGGGGGGATTATGAAGTGAGAAAAGAGGCTACTATGGGCGCTGATGGCGAGTGTGACTGACTTTGGTCAAGAGGTGATGCTCTGCCAGAGATTCGCTACGGAACATATCCCACTGCATTTATTTGGAGAGAGTTCCTCACTTGTTGGACCTGCTATTGTTAAGGGGGCCGTGCTGTAGCTAGCTCACTAGATTTATTGGACTGATTTCCTCACTTGTTGGACCTGCTATTGTTACGTGGCCATGCTGTATTTAATCCTGCTCTGCAGAATAAATCATCCTTCTATTTTTCCGCTAATACAGAGTCTGAGTGATTTGGGGACCACGTATTTTCACACAGAGATTCACCTTTTTACAAGCACTTCAAAAACACATTTCAAATTAATTTACATTTTAATCAGCCCCAGATTGTTTTAATCAACAAAACTTATATATTGCCAAATACAACATCACAAAATAGGAAAGGAATGAATAACCTATATAGCATCAGTAAAAAACTCCAAGCAAGAAAGTTTCCAAACGTTATAGATACAGGTGTCTCTGATTGCGACTAGCAGTATACACTTCTCATACATCTGTAACGCCCCTCACCCCTCTTCTGAGGACCTGAATAATGAATGACAATCAGTTTCCATTCCTATACCTACTTAATCTGCATTGTTTAAAGCACAGAGTACTCAACAATATTCAACTCGGTTCCCTGAGCACCCAAAATACAAATATATAATTTTGCCAAAAACGAAGGAGAGGGCAAAAGAGAGGCATAAGGATTATAGATAGTGATGACAATATTGTAAAAGTATTTTTGGGTCAAACGTTAGTCACTATATACATATCAATGATTCAGGCCAACAAAACTATAGTCTGCTTACTCCTGGGTTTTGTGGTGGAAACCCATTAGCAGAGTGTTGCTATGAATGTAACACTTTTCACCTGCACATAGAGCAAAACAAGACTATAGCAAAGTTACAAATACACTAACATTGCTTTATGTCTAACAAGTTACGTTCCAATTACTAACCAACTATGTAATATCTATTGAGACATATCAAATAGTACACACTGTAAGAATGCTTTTGAAGTCACAAAAACATATACACAGGACACACGATCACCCCCTAAGGTTAGAGAAGAGGAAATTTCACAACCAGCAAAGGAAGGAGTTCTTTACAGTAAGGGAAGTCAAGATATGGAATTCATTGCCAGGGAAGGTTGTGATGGCAGATTCAATATTATTATTATTATTATTATCGTTTATTTGTTAGGCGCCACAAGGTTTCCGCAGCACCGTACACAGCACAAACAGTACACTATACAGGGTAAAACAATACAGAACAATAAACACAAAGTACCAGAACTTCAGAAACTCCAGGCAGGCAAATACTGTAAAGACGGAGTGGAAGAACAGGTGTGGAGACAGGAGGGGAGAGGGGCCCTGCTCATACGAGCTTACATCCTAAGGGAGGGTAAACAAAATCAGGCACAAGAGGGAGCCAGTGAAGCAAAGGGGAGAGAAAAGGAGCCAGGGGAGAAACAGAAGAGGTGGGAGGTTAAGTGGATGGTTGGTAGGCCTTAAGGAACAGGTGAGTTTTAAGTGCTCGCTTGAAGGTGCACAGATTTGGTGAGAGACGGATGGAGCGAGGGAGGTCGTTCCAGTGAAGGGGGGCAGCTCGAGAGAAGTCTTGTATTCTAGAGTGGGAAGAGGTGATCAGAATGGAGGAGAGGCGGCGATCATTGGCCGAGCGCAGGGAGCGGGCGGGAGTGTGAATGGAGAGGAGGTTAGAGATATAAGGGACAGTAGACTGGGAGAGAGCCTTGTAAGTGGTGGTGAGGAGTTTGAAAAGGATTCTGTAGGGGAAGGGGAGCCAGTGTAAGGCAAGACTGAGAGGGGAGGTAGAGGAGGAGCGGCGTGAGAGGAAGATGAGTCTCGCAGCCGCATTAAGTATAGAGCGGAGGGGGGCGAGGTGGGAGCAGGGGAGGCCAGTAAGGAGGAGGTTGCAGTAGTCGAGGCGGGAAATGATGAGAGCATGGATGACAGTTTTGGTGGCATCTTGAGAGAGGAAGGGACGGATGCGGGCAATGTTACGGAGTTGGAAGAGACAGGCTTGGGTAAGGGATTGAATGTGGGGGGCAAAAGAGAGAGAGGAGTCAAGAGTGACTCCTAGGCAGCGGAGTTGGGTGACAGAGGAGATAGTGGAGTTGTTAACGATTATGGAGAGGTCATGATGGAAGGGAGTCTGGGTGGGGGAAAGACAATGAGTTCAGTTTTGGAGATGTTAATTTTAAGAAAGCGCGAAGACATCCAGGATGAGATGGCTGAGAGGCAGTCAGTTACACGAGAGAGGATGGAGGAGGAAAGATCAGGAGAAGAGATGTAGAGTTGAATATCATCAGCATATAGGTGATACTGAAGACCGAACGAAGAGATGAGAGCTCCAAGGGAGGAGGTATAGAGCGAAAAGAGTAAAGGGCCAAGAACAGAGCCCTGAGATATGTTTAAGAAAGGGTTAGACAAATTTTTAGCGGAAAAGTGTGTCCAGGGATACGACCGTTAATTAAAATGAAGGATATTAGTGGATATAGGGTAAAAATAGGACTGCAATATTGGGTCTGGGGGAATTTTCACAATTGAAACAGATTGGCGGTTGCTTACTCTGGATCAATTTCAAATATAAGTGCAGGATCGCAGGAGATCCAAAATAGGTTGAACTTGATGGACTGATGTCTTTTTTTTCAACCTCATCAACTATGTTACTATATTACTATATGCCATATAGTCCCTGGCATCAAACATTCGGAAAAGAGCAGAAGTGAAGGAACAGCACAGGTGCCTTTAAATACAGATTTAATTGTGAGTCCAGGTGTACATGTCTCATCCTAATTGCTAAGCACGGAGTTCTCGTCTCATCTCTCCGTCTACAACCCCCAATGCTAGGATAGGATGGTTGAATGACTGGCAGACACTTTACACACAGGTGTAGAAAAGATCCTTGTCTGACATGAGCTCAGAGAACCAATCAGAGAGCAGAATATTGGAGAGTGGATTGTAGAAATACAAGATGAGAGCTAAGGGTACTGACCGAGGGTATGGACAGCATGCCCTCTGGTCAGTACATCTCAAATGAAATAAAATTGCAGGCGTACCAAAGGGTGCGCCGCTATATCTGGTAGCATTTTAGCCGCGGGCGCACAATAGTTCAGCTTCAGCAGCGCTGGAGTGCCCTACGCCTGTGTCAGCCCCAGCTATTGGCGGAGCTCAAGGAGGAGATAGTAAGATGTGAGTTCTCTATTAATCGGATAAAAAACTGTAATACAAACACTTGTTTTATTTTTATAAATAGTTTCAAACTTTAGTTTCAAAGTTTGCCAGGAGGTGTCCTACCCCAAATATAAATCTGTCTCCAGATTAGAAATGTGACTCCCCCCAATTCCACATACTTAGGCCCCTGTATCATAATTTTATGGTGGAACATTTGCTTTCCTTAATGATTAAGGCCCAAACTCCAGAACAATAAGCCATGTTTTGGATTCAAACTCATGACCCCAGTGCTGTGAGGCAGAAGTACTACCCACTAAGGACTAAGGCAATGTGCTGGCATTACCTTACAGACATTTATAATATTAAAGTGGCAGATGTGTTATATTGCCGGAAGAGTTGAACACCATCTTTGTAAACAATGCTCACAGTTGGCCTAAGGTAATTTTCACATATTAGCAGGCCAAACACAAATGACTTCTGTATTATATGTCCCTAATCAGTCAGTAATTATCTGGTTGATTTAATTATGATGGACCCCAAAAATAAACCTAAACAAAAAGATTAGAGATTAAAACCATGAGATTTCACCATCCCTAAACCTAAAGCAAACATTGTTACAGGCCATGTGAAAGTGGTGTGTGTCTCTGTCATGTTTATATCCTTTTGGTAAAGATTATCTTTATCTGTGGTGCAAAATAAATGTTTCACAATGTCTGATCACATTATTATCGGACCACATCTATATAATTGATAACCAGGTTGATCTATGAACAATACACTTATATGTTATATTTATTCTAACAGACTGTAGACATTGTGGAAGATGGGAAGAGGAAGAGGAAGAGGTGGGGGCAGTGGTGGAGCCTCAGGAGGAGGTGGAGGCAGTGGTGGAGCCAGAGGAGGAGGAGGTCACACCGGTGGTGGAGGCAGAGGAGGACGAGGAGGTTGCGCAGGTGGTAAAGGAAGAGGAGGTGGAGGTCTTGGTAGATGGTAAGTATTGACTTTAAAGCGTTTACATTATTTTCTCACATTTAGACATTCATTGTACTAGTAATAAATCCCTGATTTCACACATGGTCAATTAAAGTATACATACTTATAGATGTCACAGATTTCCATCATGATGGGCGTACTAAGTATTTTTGGGAAATGCACTCAACACCCCCCTTCCCCCTTCCCTGGCCACAACAGAAATGTGTAGATATATAAATCTGCAACCAAAAAGCCAAATGCCTCTTGCAGCAAATGTATTTAGCACCCCATTAGACATTGTTGTTAGTTGAAAATTAAGTTAAAGTACACTCATATGTGTTTTCAGCATTCAGTAGGCATGTATTCATTTTTATTTCTTTTTCAGCTCCCGAATACACCTCCATAAGGGTGCGCCAACCACCTTCATTAGGGGAAATCTCCGCGCGCACCAGTGGCAAAAATGCCAAATATAAAAAAAAAATTAAAAAAAGAACTTAAATTAATGGTCAATCTTTATGGCTAATTTTTTTTGTTTTACAAAATTACTTTTTTTTATTTTAAACAATTTTTGTTTAAATATATTGTTAACAAACACATTCATTGGCGTGTGTGTCTTTATTAATTTATTACAATTGCACAACATATAGGTATTAGGACAATAGAGAATGGAGATTTCAATAATACAATAATAACATTTAAGGTCGATTGATTTCATACTACTACATCATCATTTCCACATTTATATAGCACCACTAATTCTGACGCACTGTACAGAGAAGGCAATCTGTCCCAAAAGAGCTTACAATGTAAAAGCCGAAACACAGACAGACTCGAGTCAATTTGTTAGCAGCAAAAGAAGCCACTAGTATGTCTTTGTATTTTGCAAGGAAAGCCAGACTAACATGGGGAGAACACTTACTCCACACAGATAAGGCAATGGGTAGGAAACAAACTCATGACATTAGCACTGAAAGACAGAGGTGCACTAAGCCACCATGCAGACCCAGTGTTGGTTGCAGTGTTTTTCTTAAGAAGATGGGGACATAACATACAAGCAGGAGATGATGAAAAATAGATTGCAAGTTGCTAATTGCCTTTCGCAAAAAAACAATCAGTAAGGAAGGCATATGCAAATTGTAAACCAAATTATCATCTTCCCAAAACCATCTTGCATTGAAGGGGGAGGTAAATGCTAAATATGAGGTCAGATTAAAATTAGAAAAAGAGCATAGCGTACATGAACTTAGAATGTCAGAGTAAACCCACACAAACATGGAAGAGAACATACAAAGTCCACACAGATAAGGGCATGGAATTGAACTCATGACCCCAGAGCTGTAAAGCAATAGTGCGAGCGACTAAACCACTGTGCTGTTCCACTGTGGTCTCTATTGATTTCTGGTAAAGCTGAGTACATAACATAACACATACAAGAAGGAGATGGAGAAAAAACAAGGTTTCAAGACAATGAAGCATTTTACCCCAAGAATGTCCTCTCAAAATCAAGCCAACCTCCTATGAGTCCTAGGACATTCATAGTAATAGTGTCACGAAAGCCAGATAATGTGAATGGTCTTGACCTCTGCTCGAGTGACAACTTACCCTAGGAGAGATGCGTAGTCTAACGGCGGAGAGGTATTCACCAGAGATTCCCACAAGGGAATATGGTCTTAGCTGCTCTCAACAGGTCGCAGTTCTCTAGGGGGTGCAGAGCAGATAAAGCATGGAACAACCAAGCAACTGTAAGGCAGAAGGGAAGTAGTAGTTAAGAGATGAATGTGCAGAGAGCTGGAGCACTGAGATCCACACAGGTGTTATAACTCTGGAACAGGACCGATGATGAGCAATGCTCTGCAGTGAAGCCTCAGGTCTTGACTTGTGAGATAAGCTGAACCAATAAGGTGGTGAAGCGATGAGCTGCAGAGAGCAACAGCACTGAAATCTACACAGGGGTTATAACTCTGGAACAGGACCAATGAGGAGCGATGCTCTGCAGTGGTAATGCTGAGAAGCGATGAGCTGCACAGGTAATGCTGAGAAGCGATGAGCTGCACCAGTAAATGTTGAGAAGCATTGAGCTACACAGGTATTTGCTGAGAAGCTGAACAGGAGTCAGAGGAGATGCTTTCTATCAGGTAGAGAGACCTGGGGGTAAATGTATCATACTCCAGTTTGTACAAGTCGCCGGAAATCGGCGACTTGACAGATAAAATTTAAAGCGGCGCTGCCTTGTAAAGGGAAACTTGCCGCCGCTTTAAATTTTAGCTGTCAACTCGCCGATTTTGCCGACTTGTACAAACCAGAGTATGATACATTTACCCCCTGATGATCTCAAACCCATTATACGGAGGAGGAACTGGCTGCAGATGATCCAATCACTGCTGAGCAGAGGTTTGAAGGTTTCCAGGGTAGCGCATGCGCAGACCACTAGGCAAGATGACGTCGGATGAGAGAGGAATGCCAGGCTGAACAGCAGATAGCAGTAACCAAGGGAAACCAAAGAACATAATGAACCACATGGAACTAAACTCCCCGATCAGAGACAATCTTGAGAGGGCATCCATGTAGGTTGAATATCTCTTTGATAAATAATTGAGCAAGCAGCGGAGCTGAAGGCAGGCCAGTCAGCGGAATAAAATATGCCATTTTTTAAAAAAACAGTCAACGACCACCTATACAGTATTAAATTTCTTGCATGGCAGAAGGTCTGTCACAAACTCCATGGAGATGTGTGTCCAAGGTTTGGAAGTAAATGGAAGTGGCATGAGAGGACCAACTGGAAACTAACGTGAAGTTTTATGTTGCGCACAGATTTGACAGGCTACCACGAATTGTTTAACATCTGCTCTAAGAGTAGGCCACCAATAGTTTCGGGAAACTGGTTAAAAAATGTTGGTCCTGCCCGCGTGGTCCGAGAACCGGGAGCATTGATACCAGTGTAGAAGTTTTTTGCACTGTTTAAGAGGTACAAATTTTTCCCTGGAGGAGGCATTGGGGGAGGAGACACCAATGAGACGTGCAAAAATTTTGGTTCCAGGATGGGACGGTTAATAATATTGGACAGTCCTGGTTCACATGAAAAAGCTCTGGACAATGCGTCTGCCTTCTTATTTTTTTGATCCTGGCCAAAATGTAACATGTAGGTTAAAACGTGAAAAGAAGAGAGACCAACGAGCCTGTCTGTCTTCATGCATTGAGCTGTCTGAAGGTAAAGTATATTTTTGTGGTCAGTAAAAATTATAACAGGAAACAATACTCCTTTCAACAGATGTCTCCATTCCAACAAAGCTAACTTCATCGCTAAAATTTCCTTATCCCCGGGGTATGGCTTGTGAGCCATCGATGGCGGACGTGTCTCAGACCAGCTCTGACCACAATCCCTTCAAGTCTCTCTAATTGGGGTGTCTTCCCTATCTTAACCGCTGTGTATGCTCACACTGGGCTTCTGGACCCTGTTGTCTTGGTCCCGAAGAAGTTTCTGAGCACTTTGGCACTACAATTGAGCTGAGGCCTGCATCTCCTCCCCTAGCCTTGCGGCCTAGAGTGGGACCCGCTCCTCGTGGCCCCTACTTATCTGGCGCCAACGCTAGTCACTGGACCTGCCTGGTTCCCGCAGGTGTCATGACTGCCGGATTTGACACCGTGCCTAGCGAGTGGTGACTCCCGTTCAGCCGCTGAAGAGATCTATGCCCGACCATCCTGCCCTCATCGGCTCTGCCGGGACCACCTTCTGCTCTTGCCTACATGGTTGATTGCAGCCTGGGCCCGGGAAGCCTCGAGGGTGTCTTGTGTATCGAGGCTGCCTGAACGGCCCCATCTCAATTGTGGCCTGGTCCCCCTGACGTGGCAAGGCAGCCGGGCCCACGTCGCAGAGGGACTGTTATGAACTTACCTTGTCCCCACTCCGCAGCGCTGTCAGCGTTGTCCGACAGCTGTGTCTCTGCTGTTCGGCGCTTCTCCCGATGGCGCTCCCGCACTTCCGGTTTCTCCCTGCATCGTGTCATGTGACTCCTGGGCGGGGAATTCAAATCTCTATATCAACTCTGCTCTGACACGCTGCTTGTGTCAGAGCAATGCGTTTCTTGTTCCTGGCTACAGTTCCTGTGTTCTTGACCCCTGTGAACCTGCTCCCTGTGTACTACCTGATACCTCCTGTGTACCGACCCGGCTGTGTTACCAACTACTCTCTGGATCTCCCTCTGGCACCGTATACCTGATACCTCCTGTGTACCGACCCGGCTGTGTTACCAACTATTCTCTGGATCTCCCTCTGGCACCGTATACCTGATACCTCCTGTGTACCGACCCGGCTGTGTTACCAACTATTCTCTGGATCTCCCTCTGGCACCGTATACCTGATATCACCTGTGTACCGACCCGGCCGTGTCTCTGGACCCATATCCTGCTACGCACCCATTGGCTCCGTGCATCTACCGGTTACTGCTCCAGACCTACAACACCTGGAATTAACGGTTAGTGCCTGTACTTGCACCGCTTTGTCATATTGCCTGTCTACCTGCCATCACTTAGAACTTTCTCCCTTACGTCAGTAGGCTAATCTGGGGGCCGCGACCTGCGGTTCTTCGGCAGCAAAGTCCACACTACCTTGCGGTGGTTCTTGGTGAAGACTGGAAGGTCGTTAGACTCCGCGCCCTAGGTAAGCCTGTGCAAATACTGACTAAGGCATCAAAATCATAACAGTTTGCTCTGACCCACTTATCTAACTGATGGAAGCGACAGGGAATCCCACTACGAGAGTATTACTGGATCACTTACCGGCTCAGGTTGAAGACCAGGGGAAAAATCAAGAACAGTTATTACAGATTCTGCAGACTCTGTCTAACAGGTTGGATACGCTTCAAGCAGCTCAGGTGGCATCTCCTATTCCTCCACCTGTTCCGGCTCCACAACCTGCTCCCGCTCCAAGCAGTTCTGCTGTATCTGCTCCAACAACCTCTCAACTCTGCATACCTAACCCACCCAAGTTCAATGGGGATCCTAAGGAATGCCGAGGGTTCTTGAACCAGTGTGCTATTCAATTTGAACTTCAGCCTGGAAACTTTCCTACACAGAAAACTAAAGTCGCTTATATCATTTCCTTATTGTCTGGTCAAGCGCTTGGCTGGGCTTCTCCTCTCTGGGAACATGATGACCCCATCCTCCATAATTGTGCCACTTTCCTGGAAACCTTCAGACGCATCTTTGATGAACCCGGACGAGTCTCCAGTGCAGCTTCAGGACTCCTCCGTCTGCGCCAGGGTACCCTTACTCTGGGCCAGTACGCCCTTCAATTTCGCACTATGGCGGCCGAACTTCGTTGGAACAATGAAGCTTTAGTGGCCACATTTTGGCAAGGCTTGTCCGATCGTATTAAGGACGAGCTAGCGGCCTGAGAGTTACCCACTACCCTGGATGAATTGATCTCGCTCTGTAACCAGATTGATATACGTTACTGTGAACGCACTCAGGAGAGAGAGAGTTCCCGTCGATCTACCTTCCATTTGGCTCCTCACTTCCAGAGTCCTATTACACCTGAGGAAGAGCCTATGCAGCTGCGAAGAGCACGTTTATCCCAGGAGGAAAGAGAGAGGCGGTTCAAGAATCGTTTATGCCTCTATTGCGGGGAACCTGGTCATGTCCTGAGTCAATGTGGGAAGCGGCCGGGAAACGACCGGACCTAACTGATGGCGGAGAGGCTAAGTTAGGTATGAACATTCTCTCTCCTATGGATTCTAGTTTTTCTATCCAAGTTCTTCTGCAACATATTGATAAACAACTGTCTTTTCCAGCACTTATTGACTCCGGTGCAGCAGGGAACTTTCTACGAGCTGACATTGTAGAGAGGTTGTCATTGCCTAGGCAACCCTTAGATCCACCTATTGCTATTACAGCTATAGACGGCAGCCGTATCATTGGAGGATCCATTAAGAACAGAACTGTCAACATTTCTCTACGCATTGGAGCCTTACACACTGAGGAAATCTCCTTCCTAGTCATTCCAGAGGCTATCAACCCTTTGATCTTAGGCTTACCTTGGCTCAGACTTCACTCCCCCACTTTAGATTGGCAGAAACCGGAAGTTCTTGCATGGGGTTCAGAGTGTCATTCCCGATGTCTTCCCAAGATTCATAGACCCGCTATGGGCTGTCTTTCCACATCCTCCGGTATTCCTCCTCAATATCATTCGTTTTCTGACGTCTTTTGTGAAAAGGAAGCTTCCAAGTTACCCCCACATAGACCTTGGGATTGCACCATTGAATTGTTGCCGGATAAGATACCACCCAGAGGACGTGTATTTCCATTGTCTCTACCCGAATCAGATGCTATGTCCCTATATATTAAGGAGAATTTAAACAGGGGTTTTATCCGGAAATCCTCGTCACCAGCAGGAGCAGGTTTCTTTTTCGTAAAAAAGAAGGACGGCGGATTGCGTCCTTGTATAGACTACCGTGGCCTCAACGCCATGACGAAAAAGAATAGGTACCCCTTACCATAGATCTCTGAACTCTTTGATAGGATCAAGGGAGCATCAATTTTTTCTAAACTTGATTTGAAAGGGGCCTACAACCTTATCCGTATTAAACAAGGGAACGAATGGAAGACGGCGTTCAATACGCACGATGGGCATTTTGAGTATCTTGTCATGCCATTTGGACTTTGTAACGCTCCTGCGGTTTTTCAAAATTTCATTAACGAAATTTTTCAGGACTTCCTGTATCAATTTGTTGTCATTTATCTAGATGATATTCTAATTTTTTTCTCCTGATATTATTACTCATCGCCATCATGTCTCCTTGGTTCTTCAACGCCTTCGGTCACATCATCTATACTGTAATTTGGACAAGTGTGTCTTTGAAAAAACGCATCTTCCTTTTCTTGGTCACGTGGTTTCTGGCTCCGGATTACGTATGGACCCTGAGAAATTAAAAGCAATTTCTGACTGGCCCCAACCGGTTGGTCTTAAGGCCATCCAGCGTTTCATTGGGTTTTCTAATTATTACTTTATCAAGGGGTTTTCGTCTGTTATTGCACCCATCACTTCCTTGACCAAGAAGTCTGCCAACGCTAAAACCTGGCCACCAGAGGTGGTAGAGGCCTTCAAGTATCTTAAAGAAGCCTTCATATCGGCACCTATTCTTCAACAGCCAGATTCTTCCTTCCCCTTTTTTCTCAAAGTTGACGCATCCTCCGCTGGAGTGGGAGCTATCTTGTCTCAGAAGAATTCTACTGGAAAATTTTCTCCCTGTGGCTTCTTTTCTCGTAAATTTTCGCCCACCGAAAAAAACTACGGCATTGGAGACAGAGAACTACTTGCTATCAAATTGGCCTTGGAAGCTTGGAGACATCATTTGGAGGGAGCCAGATTTCCTGTTACTATTTTTACGGATCACAACAACCTGCTTTATTTACAAACTGCATCTTGCCTCAATCCCCGTCAGGCCAGATGGTCTTTATTTTTTTCACGATTCAATATGATCATTACCTTCAGACCAGGGTCCAAGAACAAGAAGGCTGATGCTCTCTCTCGTCCCTTTGATTCTATGGATACAGAAGAAGAGGGTGTTAGATCTATTCTAGATCCAGAATGGATTCTGGCTACTACTCCTACTCGTTTGATTATTCCTCACGGGAAGACTTTGGTTCCTCCACATCTCCAAACTAAACTCCTTAAATGAGCTCATGCCTCCCGTTTTTCTGGTCATGCCGGTATAAAGAAGACCTTGGAATTTATCTCCCGTAGTTATTGGTGGCCGTCTATCTACTCGGACGTTCGACAGTTTGTGGCAGCATGTTCCACTTGTGCCCGGAACAAAGTTCCTCGTCAAGCTCCTTACGGTCTGCTGCAACCTCTACCTATTCCAGATCGACCCTGGAGTCATCTTTCCATGGATTTTATCACAGATTTACCCCCCTCCAGGGGTTTCTCAGTAGTATGGGTGGTCACTGATCGCCTTTCCCGGGCTGCTCATTTCGTTCCATTAAAAGGTCTCCCCTCTGCTCCTGTGCTGGCCCAACTCTTCATCAAAGAGATCTTCCGCCTACATGGCTGTCCACATGTTATCGTTTCCGATCGGGGAACTCAGTTCGTGACAAGATTTTGGAGGGCCTTTTCCCGTCTCTGTGGGATTAGGTTGAATTTTCTCTTCTGCATATCATCCTCAAAGTAATGGTCTTACCGAAAGGACGAATCAAGAATTAGAGAAATTTCTCAGATGTTTCATCTCAGCTAAACATGATGATTGGGTCGATTTATTACCTTGGGCAGAATTCGCTCACAATAATAATTTGCATGATTCCACCTCCACTTCTCCCTTTTTTGCTCTTCAGAGATTTCATCCTAAAGTTCCACCCTTCAAGGATCTACCCGCTTCTGGAGTTCCTGCAGTTGATTCCCTTCTATCGGACTTCTCGGCTAGGTGGGATCTTATTAAACTCAAATTGCTTCACACCTCTGCCATCAGTAAAAAAGCATTTGACAAGAGAAGAAGACCATCTCCTTTACTTGCTCCGGGTGACATGGTATGGTTGTCTACGAAGAATCTTCGCTTGCTGGTCCCCTCTAGGAAATTTGCTCCCCGATTTATTGGCCCCTTCAAGATCATAGAGGTCATTAATCCAGTGGCCTTTAGATTAAAGTTACCTCCTACCTCAAGGATTCCTAATGTGTTCCACATTTCCCTTCTTAAACACTTGTTGTTAACAAATTTTTCTCTTCTAAGAAACCTCCTGCTGCTATTTCTGCGCTAGATCCGGAATTTGAGGTTAAGGAGATTCTAGACTCTCGGATTTTCAGAGGTTCCTTGCAGTTCCTGATTGATTGGAAAGGCTACGGTCCTGAAGAGCGTTCTTGGATTCCTGCACGAGATCTTCATGCTCCAAGTTTGTTGAATAGATTCCATACCAAGTTCCCTCAAAAGCCTTATAGGTTGTCCGGAGGCAGCCCCTGAAGGGGGGGGTACTGTTATGAACTTACCTTGTCCCCGCTCCGCAGCGCTGTCAGCGTTGTCTAAAAGCTGTGTCTCTGCTGTTCGGCGCTTCTCCCGATGGCGCTCCCGCACTTCCGGTTTCTCCCTGCATCGTGTCATGTGACTCCTGGGCGGGGAATTCAAATCTCTATATCTACTCTGCTCTGACACGCTGCTTGTGTCAGAGCAATGTGTTTCCTGTTCCTGGCTACAGTTCCTGTGTTCTTGACCCCTGTGAACCTGCTCCCTGTGTACTACCTGATACCTCCTGTGTACCGACCCGGCTGTGTTACCAACTACTCTCTGGATCTCCCTCTGGCACCGTATACCTGATACCTTCTGTGTACCGACCCGGCTGTGTTACCAACTATTCTCTGGATCTCCCTCTGGCACCGTATACCTGATACCTCCTGTGTACCGACCCGGCTGTGTTACCAACTATTCTCTGGATCTCCCTCTGGCACCGTATACCTGATATCACCTGTGTACCGACCCGGCCGTGTCTCTGGACCCATATCCTGCTACGCACCCATTGGCTCCGTGCATCTACCGGTTACTGCTCCAGACCTACAACACCTGGAATTAACGGTTAGTACCTGTACTTGCACCGCTTTGTCATATTGCCTGTCTACCTGCCATCACTTAGAACTTTCTCCCTTACGTCAGTAGGCTAATCTGGGGGCCGCGACCTGCGGTTCTTCGGCAGCAAAGTCCACACTACCTTGCGGTGGTTCTTGGTGAAGACCGGAAGGCCGTTAGACTCCGCGCCCTAGGTAAGCCTGTACAAATACTGACTAAGGCATCAAAATCGTAACAGGGACATCGTCATTGCAGCAGTCCGCTGGAGCCATTCCATTGTCACCCTCACCAACACAGACCTATACTTTGACCCATTTCACAGCGGGTGTAATAGGGGGGACTGCCGCTGCCACACTGAATGAATGCTGCAGCCTGCGGGAGAAGTGAGGGGGTGTGTCCCGAATCCCAAGGTGATAATGGTAATCAATATACTCCCAGGCGCAATGTCCTAGCTATATGATGACAATGTATTCCTATGGTTTGGTGTCAAACATTTATTATGCAAATACACTCTGGTGCACTAACCGTGATACATTTGTACAATGGCCAGGGCCGGATTAAGGGAATGGAGGCCCCTGGGCTAAGGGGGCATGTGTGATGGTTGCAGCGCTGGCACAGGGGGCATGTGTGATCGTTGCAGCGCTGGCACAGGACGGGCATGTGTGATGGTTGCAGCGCTGGCACAGGGGGCATGTTTGATGGTTGCAGCGCTGGCACAGGGGGCATGTGTGATGGTTGCAGAGCTGGCACAGGGGGCATGTGTAATGGTTGCAGCGCTGGCACAGGGGGCATGTGTGATGGTTGCAGCGCTGGCACAGGGGGCATGTGTGATGGTTGCAGCGCTGGCACAGGGGGCATGTGTGATGGTTGCAGCGCTGGCACTGGGGGCATGTTTGATGGTTGCAGTGCTGGCACAGGGGGCATGTGTGATAGTTGCAGCACTGGCACAGGGGGCATGTGTGATGGTTGCAGCGCTGGCACAGGGGGGGGCATGTGTGATGGTTGCAGCGCTGGCCCAGGGGGCATGTGTGATGGTCGCAGCGCTGGCACAGGGGGCATGTGTGATAGTTGCAGCACTGGCACAGGGGGCATGTGTGATGGTTGCAGCGCTGGCACAGGGGGGGCATGTGTGATGGTTGCAGCGCTGGCCCAGGGGGCATGTGTGATGGTCGCAGCTCTGGCACAGGGGGCATGTGTGATAGTTGCAGCTCTGGCACATGGGGCATGTGTGATGGTTGCAGCGCTGGCACAGGGGGGGGGCATGTGTGATGGAAGCAGCGCTGGCACAGGGGGGCATGTGTGATGGTTGCAGCGCTGGCACAGGGGTCATGTGTGATGGAAGCAGCGCTGACAAAGGGGGCATGTGTGGTGGAAGCAGGGGTGGCACAGGGGGCATGTGTGATGGAAGCAGCATTGGCACAGGGGGCATGTGTAAAGGTGCTGATCAGAGAGGGGGGCATGTGTGAGTAAAGCATATGGGCAGAGGGGGGGCGTGTGAGTAAGCATGTGGGCAGAGGGGGCATGTGAGGGAGAAGCCTCTTCCCCACACGGCCCCTCCTCAACCAACAATACCCTGACAACACTCACCATCTTTTCTCTGATATTCCATACTTGCCAACTCTCCTGGAATATCCGGGAGACTCCCGCATTTTTCGAGAGTCTCCCGGACTCCCGGGCGAGTGTGGCAATCTCCCGAATTCTGCCCACTTGACTAGGAAGTGCCCCACTTCCTAGTGAAGTGGGCAGAATAAGATCCCAAACGCCGCGATTCCCGGTGTCAAATGACGCAATTTATGTCATGATGTCACAGGGGGCGGGGCCGAAATGACGCGATTTCGGCCGTCCCGCCCCCTCATGCCCCCCTCCACTGGCTGGCTCCCGGAAGGGAGCTGAAGAAAGTAGGTAAGTATGTGATATTCCCCATGGTGCTCATTATCTTTTCCCTCACAGGCCCCCTGCGCACAATCGTGTCTAACTGTCACCCACCAGCTTTTCCCTCACAGGCCCCGCTGCCTCAATCCTGACACCTCTCTTACTTCAAAATGAGAAGAGGCACCTTTTATTTGAAAGAGGAGTAGAGCCTTACCAGCAAGTGAGATTATAATACAGAGACCGTTATTGCCATAGACGTTGTGGTTTTGTTTTTTATAAATACTGTATTGTCGAAGTCAGCAAATTGGATAAAGTCATTTCAATTAAAATTGAGCAAACTTGGTTGTCTTTGTCTGAAAAGATGCGTACGGTACGCTACGACATACAAGGGCACGCACACGGCGTGGAAGGGCTTACGCAGCTACAACACGTGGCAGCAACAGTATTTGGTCTTTTACCATACATTCGCACAAACACGCATACTTGTAAAATAGTACACATTAATGGTAGTTGCAACACATAGTCAGTTATGTCGAAATATAGTAGTATTTATATGTTATAATATAAGTTATATGCACATTAGTGAAATATATGGAACAGGTTGAAGGAATCATATTATGTGTGGTATAATAATAACCCTCTTAACATTTGCTACTGTTTGGTTCACTCTGCGAAGGAATCGCAGAGTGCATACACAAGTTATGAATGATAAGGAATTATGAACTACTTAAGACTAAGGAATCTTGGCGGGAAGAGCAGAGCATACCCCCTGGAGAGATGACCCCCTCCTTTGGATTCTTTAGGATGAACTAGCCAATGATTGACAACCCCTTGGACCTTCCTGAAACCTGGACCAATAGAAGCAAGCTATACCATCTTCATTGTATTACTGTATTCCTGTGTGCATATAAGCAGCAGCTTCACATCTAGTGTTCAGACATCTTGTCCCCAGACTTCAGGATTGAATGACTGCACACTGAATCCAGAGTGCCTGCGATAAGTAACGGATGTACTTATTATTATTTCACTTGAATTATTCTGCTACTTTTTGAGAATAAATCGTTGTGCGTTGGAAACACAAATCGAGATTCGACAATCGTTATTGGTTAGCGACAATACGCACATAACAATTTGGGGGTTTGTGAGCTTTGGAGGTTTCGTTGCCAGACGATAAGCAAGACCAATGGATTTCGGTTCCTCAACAAAGGGTGGAGACGCGTCATATACGGGTAAGAACGCAATGTGTTCAAAACCTGAATTTTACTCTGTGTTGTGAAACCGAATGTCCATTTTGCATTGTCTAGGGCACTCTAACTAGAACCTAGGGACAAAAGAGAAAACTGTTTCTTTTTACTGTCATTGTGCGTTTTAACTGTATTGCATTGCTTACCGTATGTGTATTTCCTGCTGTGTGTACGCAAACTTCCGGTAGATTTGCCATGTGGTTAAACAATCGTTTTGATAGTTATTATATGTGTATAGTATAATTACTTGTGAAAGCCTCTGATACATTATTACTATTGTTGGGAACTTTTAATTTTCTGCGCAGAAAAGGTGTATAGTCTGTGATTTTGTAACGTAGATACACTGTTTATTATTCATTGTGCTCAGTTGCTGTCTGACGAGGCGGGTTTGGTCAACTGATGGACGGTATACAAGGCAGGTATACCGAATGCGAAAACTGGAGTTTCGCAAAGCGCTACCAATAGATCGCAAGGTTTGCTAATAATTAGTATTGGTAGGCAGTGCGATCTAACCGCACGACAACCGTTAGTGCGAATTGGTGAAGCAGCTAGGAGGAATTATACTGGAAAGGAAGGTTGATTGTATCAACTTGCGCTCCCAGCGATAATAAACTCAGCAGATTTTGTGGTGAGCCAGGGTATCGAGGAGCTGATAGACCTTGGGGCCCACAGTGATATTTCTGTGTTAGGGGTCCTCGCCGGGTGCGATCAAAAGCGAGTGGACGCGGCTAGTGAGAAAATACGTCCACCGGGCATTAGAGATCTCTAGCGGTGATTGTAGCAACAGGGTTGAAATTGTTTGGTAGAAAGAACAGAGCACTGCGGTGTGTCTGTGTTCCACATAAAAAGGGTATTGTTGGCCGGAAGGAACAGAGCATTGCGGTGTGTCTGTGTTCCGTGTAGAAGGTATTGTTCAACATGGGTGCTAAGCATACGCTAGAGATGGCCAGTGTACTGCCTAAGGAAGGGCCTATTGGTTCAGCGAGGTTTCTCATGTGTAAGAAATATGGTGCATACGCAACTGTGTATTGTGACACATGGGTCAAGATGACCAAAGATAGGCCTTTCCCAACAATAGGTAGTTTTAATGCAGAGGTACTAAATACTGTAAAAGATAAAGTATGGTTGATTAAGGCAACAAAATTGAGGAATAAACATAATGATTGTTTAAAATTGTGGCAAATGTAAGGATGGCAGAGCAGCGAATGCGCAGCGGAAGTAGGCGTGGCGAAAAGCGCGTGCAGGGCGGAAGTACCCGTTGAGAAGCGTGGCGAACTTAGCGCAAGCGCGCCCCTACCACCTTATGTGGCGGGAGGGGTAAGTACAGCCGTTATTAAAACTGGAAAAAGAGAAATTTCTAAGTTGTATCCCATTTTAAGCCAGTTTAAAACAAGTGTATCAGAAGATAAAGAAGAACCCACTGTGATTTCGGCCATTGCTCATGCTGTTAATATGCTAGAGGTTCAGCGTAAGTATGGGAAAGGAGCAATGGCTGAGATAGGTGAGAGTAGTGTGATCACTAGGAGTGATAGCGTTCTAAATCTTGAAAAAGCAGATCCGGTAGTGACTTCTGAAACCAGTGAACCAGTAAGTGTGTACCCAGTCTGCACAATTTCAGTTCCCAATGGGAAGGCGGATAAGGATGGTGTAGTCCCTTTAAAGAATGTTACAATGCATTGTCCCTGGACTAGATCAGAATTACATTCCATTATGACTGAATTCCCAGATCCTAGAAAGGAGTTGACTAAATGTCAGAAATTTGTTAAAGACTTAGGAAATGCCCACGAACCAACCAATAAGGATTGGTGTGTAGTGTTGAAGGCATGTATTCCTCGCCATACTGACATACAAAAATTTATTAAAGATTGTTTGTTGGACGAAAATGACACCTTGACTGATGAGATTAACCAAGAAAATATAGAACAAATTGTCAAACACTTAGCCATCTATTTTCCAGTAGTAGTAAATTGGAGTAAGATTTTCACCATAAAACAAAAGGATAGTGAAACAGCCTCAGATTACTTTGCTAGAGATATAGCAGCGATAACACGGTTTACTGGGATATCCAACATAGGTGAGGACCCACATCACAGAGAGGTAGCTGTAGGAGTATTAATGGATGGCCTTCGAGAAAATTTAAAGACGAGAGTACAAACCACATTACCTAATTGGAGAGGCATCACAGTAGATTCTCTTAGGGAGTCTGCTGTAGAGCATGACAAAAACCTTTTTAGAAAAAAGGAAGAGAAAAGTGATACATTAATGACGGTAAGTATACAGGCTCTAGAGGGGATGCATACACGACCACCAGCATGCAACACATATAACAAGAAACCTAAAGTGATCAGGTGTTTCAACTGTAATGAGGAAGGACATTACATGAGAGATTGTAAAAGGGAAAGATTCAATGCACAGAGGGGTGGGTCACGTAGATATGCTCCAAGGAGGAATTCACATGGATTAGAAGACTCACATCTACCCGCGCATATTACAGCAGCAAATGCTGCGCGGGAAAGCAATAGTCAGCGCTAGGGGTCAGGTCATACCTGTAGTCTACAGCCAGTGAGGTTAACTGAGAGTCAGAGAGAAGAACCAACAATGATAGTTGACATAGCTGGTAGGAAACAAACTTTTCTTGTAGATACAGGGACGGCCCGATCTGTAATAACCTCTCCTTTCAATCTACAGGTGACCAGGAAAACTATTCCAGCTATGGGGGTAACGGGAAGAGTGTTACATTATCCTCTAACTAAACCCGCTGAAGTCACTATCGGGCCTCTTGGTAGGGAGAGACTTGCTATGTAAAATGGGATATGTCATATACTGTACTACAGATGGTGTGTTCCTAGATATACCCGAGAAGGTCGCTCATGAGGTACAGGACATATTGGACACCCCTCAAAGGTTAATGTTACACTCAACTGTTATAGAACACAGTCTATCTCAAGTAAAGGGGATGTTGCTGGAAATACCAGGTTCACTATGGACCAGAGATGGACAGGACACTGGACTGATGGCAAACGTAGCCCCTGTCATGGTCAATCTAAAAAGTGGTAGGATAGCTCCAAAAATCCCACAGTATCCATTAAAACCGGAGGTGGAACTAGGGGTATATCCTGTTATTGAGAGGCTGTTACAACAAGGGATTATAATTCGTACAGCCAGCACAGCAAATAGTCCCATTTTCCCTGTGAAGAAGAGTGGTGGGAGGGGCTATAGATTAGTCCAGGACTTAAGGGGAATTAATAAAGTTGTTGAGAGCCAAATTCCCCGTAGTGCCGAATCCAGCTGTCATCCTCATGCAGATTCCACCGTCTGCTAGTCACTTTACTGTCATTGATCTATGTTCTGCTTTCTTCTCAGTCCCTCTTCACCCTGACTGCCAATACCTTTTTCCATTCTCCTACCGGAGAGTGCAATACACATGGACCAGACTACCCCAGGGGTTCAGAGACAGCCCCAGTATTTTCTCCCAAGCCTTACATGACTGTTTGCAATCCTTTCAACCCCACAATGGGTCTGTTTTAATTCCATATGTGGACGATTTGTTGCTGTGCTCTGATTCTTTTATGTCATGTTTACATGATACTAAATTGTTGTTGCTCCATCTCTCACAAACAGGGCACAAGGTGGCAAAGGACAAATTACAGCCATGTCAGACTAAGGTCAAATACTTAGGACACTGCCTCACTAAGGGGCTAAGACACCTGACAACCGACAGGATTGAGGCCATACAACACATGACTCTGCCGCAGAGCCAGAAGCAGATTCGTACTTTCCTGGGGATGTGTGGATACTGTAGATCCTGGATCCCAGGTTTTTCTATTCTGGCATTACCATTGCAGGAGCTAGTCTCTTCCTCAAAACCAGAACGTGTCGTACACACAGAAGAGTCAGAGCAAGCGTTCTTTAATCTTAAAGATAGTCTGACTAGAGCACCTGCATTGGGAATACCTGATTATGAAAAGCCTTTTGAGCTATACTGTACGGAAGCTGATGGTTGTGCAGCAGGTGTCCTCGCACAGAAACATGGTGACGCTAGCAGACCGGTAGCATAGTACAGTGCACAATTGGACAATGTGGCAAGATCACGCCCAACATGTCTCATAGTGTAGCAGCAACTGCTCTTGTGGTAAGCAAGAGCGAGGACGTAGTATTAGGACATAATTCAACTGTCTATACACCCCATGCTGTATCAGCTCTGTTAAACTCAGCCCAAACCAGACATGTTTCTTCAGCTAGATTCCCAAAGTGGGAACTAGCCCTGATGGCACCCTCAAACATCACCATCAAACGATGTAGCACCTTAAATCCAGCTACATACCTTCCATATGTGTCTCTAGAGACACAAAGGGTGGGAGGTGAGGAGACCCTGGTTGATGATGAGTTAGGCAAGAATACTGACACGCATGAATGTATGGAACACCTGAATCAGACCTTTACTGCAAGGCCCGACATACGTGACACCACCTTAGAAAATGTAGATTTTACGTTTTATACAGATGGGAGTTGTCATAGACAGACAGAGACGGGAGAGCTATGTACTGGTTATGCTGTTGTAAACGATCAGGATGTGGTAGAAGCTGAACCCCTTGGTCCACCTCACTCAGCCCAGGTGGCGGAACTAGTAGCATTAAGGAGAGCGTGTGAGGTGGCAGAGGGTAAATCAGCCAATATATATACTGACTCTAGGTACGCCTTCGGTGTAGTGCACGATTTTGGGGCCCTTTGGCGCCTTAGAAACTTTACGACAGCAGCAGGTACGCCAGTGGCACACTCACAACACATAAAAGGACTTCTGACAGCGATACAGTTACCCAGAACAGTAGCCATCATAAAGTGCAAAGCCCATACCTTTGAAGAAGACCCAGTGTCATTGGGCAACAACAGGGCAGACGAAGCTGCTAAATGGGCAGCAGGGCAACCTATGACTGTATCGACCGAGACTATGATGGTTTTTCAGACATTAGACATGCAGAAACTAATTGAAATGCAAGATTTGTGTTCCCTGCAGCAAAAGGCGGTCTGGAAGGCGAAGGGATGTGGTCAAGAGTCCTCAGGACTCTGAAGGGATGGACAAGGTAAGCCTGTAGCTCCCCGAACGTTCTATCCAAGCCTGGCTGAAGCAGCACACGGCCTGACTCACCTGGGTAAAGAAGGTATGTGCAAACTGGTGAGAGCATACTGGTGTGCTCCCGGATTTTCCTCTCAGGCTGGTAAGAAGGCAATGTCATGTCTTACTTGTTTGAGGAAAAATGTCGGGAAAACTATTCCAACTGAGCCATCCCACATCCCTCCTACAGACGGATCTTTTCAGGTAATACAAATTGTCTATATCCAATTACCACCGTGCAGGAATCTAAAGTATGTGTTAGTGTGTATTGATGTGTTTTACGTTTGGGTAGAAGCATATTCGGCAGCCACTAATACTGCTGTGCTCACTGCAAAGAAAATTGTACAAGACTTTGTATATAGGTTTGGTATCCCTAGAATCATTGAAAGTGATAGGGGTACCCACTTTACTGGTGATATCTTCCAAAATATGTGTAAACTCATGGGAATCAGTAGCAGACTTCACACCCCTTACCGACCACAAGCCAGTGGTAAGGTGGAGAGAATAAATGGTACTATAAAGAACAAGCTTGGTAAGGTAATGGCTGAAACTGGGTTGGCATGGCCTGAGGCTTTGCCACTAGTCCTCCATAGCATTCGGACCACTCCTAGACCTCCTCTTAATCTGTCCCCCTTTGAGATACTGTTCGGACGACAACCTCATTTGATCGTGAGTCCACAAGACGACTTGAAGTGTAATAATGAAGTAACTGTACAATATCTTATAAGAATGAGTAGACAGCTAAAGCAACAACAACAAAAACTAAAAATGCTGTCACCTGGTATGCCAGAAACGAACTGTCATAATGTTGAACCTGGAGACTATGTTATGATCCGCAATTTCTTACGTTCAGGTTGTTTAACAGACCATTGGGAAGGCCCGTACCAAGTGCTGCTGACCAGTACTACATCACTGAAGGTTGCAGAGAGAGACACTTGGGTCCATTCCACCCACTGCAGGAGAGTCCATAATCCGGAGAAAGTGCAAGATAAAACTGAGACCGACCACATAGATCTGTCACTTGTGAGTCTGTTCCGGGAGACCTAAAGCCTGCAGTCGAGACACCTGAACCAGAGACGTTGCCCCAGAACTATCTTTCCAGCGATGGAGTGGCGGTTTTTGTTTTTCTTTTGTTCCAGGATTTTCCTTGTTTTTACTCTTTCTAGGACATTCTATTTTTGTGAAGGAGGATCGAGGACAGAGGAGGGTTCTGGTTGTGATGCGGATGAGATGGAGGCAGAGGAAAAGTTATTAGAATACTCAGAGCAGCCCATTATCAAGCTTGGTCCGGGGGTTATGAAAAGGTCTGCTAGCTCAGGAACTCGGAGGCAGTGTGAGGGGCTATTGTCTGATGAGTATTGTATCTGCAAGTTCTGTGACTCCCTAGTTGAAGAGAGATGCATCCAACGATGCCAGTCCCCCAGTACTCTGAATATAGGCGGGCATCCTTTGGAGGATTATCACTCCCTGGTGGGTAAGGTGCTAAACCAAACCAAGTGTTGGGTGTGCTCTCACGTGCCGCAAGGGCAGCATAATATAGGACTAGTGCCATTCCCTCTAAACATATCCGAAGTACTCGAATTGAGGGGTGGGAGGCCAATAGACGGGAGGTACAATAACACTAGGTCCCCTAGTCTGACGCTTCGACAATACTCCATAGACAGATCTTTGCTGTGTCTAAATATCTCTCACGCAAAACGTCTGGAGAATTGGGAAGCTGACCCATCAGATCAGACAATGGCTCGCCACACTCATTTTAGAGGGAGACTCACAAGGTCACCAATAAACAGGAATGTTGATGGAAGTCACAAATTAGGGCGTATAACCAAACATAAGAAGGTATCCATTGGAAAAGTCTCTATAGATAATTGTAAAAATGTCATTCATGCGGACACGTGTCTCGAGCAAATGAAGACAATGGGCATGGGTAGTTTTATCAAAACTCTGTGTGATATAATTAATGGGCATACTGTTCCTTATGTTCTCCTCGATGATGTGTATCTTGTTTGTGGAAGGAAAACTTATTCCTGGGTGACTCCGAGTTCCAAGGGCTTGTGCTTCTTAGCTAAACTGGTTCCTGAAATCATGACTATTACTCATGAAGAAATGGTTGGTATTCACAAGACTACATCACCAACATACTTACATACACAGTATGAACACCGTGGCAAGAGAAATATGATTCCTGGTGAGGAGCCCATAGCTACAAAATTGATTAGTGAGACCGCTGGGTTTCAAGTTATGGTTGCTCTAGATTTCACCAGGACCGCTCGGGGAACATTAAACTTTAAATATATCCAAGACCTAGTTAAATTAATAGATAATATCACCGAGATGTATGATGACACTTTCAGGTATACTGGAAGGGAGCTACAAGCGTACAAGAAGGAGTTGGTGCAACATAGACTGGTACTAAATTATCTCACCTCTATTACTGGTGGATACTGTGTTACACTGGCCACCCAGTTCAGTGTCAAATGTTGCACGTACATCACCAATAATACGGATGACCCTAAGGAGGTTATAGACCGAAAGATGGATGAAATTCTGCAACTGAAATGGGAATTTCGAAGGAACCATAATTCTTCGTTATATGAGGTCGGGGAAAGGGTGGCAGGTTGGTTCTCATGGTTGAACCCTGTGAAATGGTTCTCCGGTCTGGGGGAGTGGGTCCAGGAAATGGTTGCTAGTGTAGGTAAGCTCCTTCTCCTTATACTGGGTGTCATCTTAGCGATTGGTTTATGTGTCAAATGTGTTCCTACTGTGTGGAAAATGGTCTCCTAGGAGTAACACTGAGAAAGAGACTGAAAGGGTGGTACCAGATACCGAGATCATGGTCTGTGAAGAAGTATTGTATAATCCTGAACTTGAAACGGTGATTGGGTGATAGTTTATTACACTATCAAAGGGTGGAGCTGTCGAAGTCAGCAAATTGGATAAAGTCATTTCAATTAAAATCGAGCAAACTTGGTTGTCTTTGTCTGAAAAGATGCATACGGTACGCTACGACGTACAAGGGCACGCTACGGCGTGGAAGGGCTTACGCAGCTACAACACGTGGCAGCAACAGTATTTGGTCTTTTACCATACATTCGCAGCTTCACATCTAGGGTTCAGACATCTTGTCCCCAGACTTCAGGATTGAATGACTGCACACTGGATCCAGAGCGCCTGCGATAATTAACGGCTGTACTTATTATTATTTCACTTGAATTATTCTGCTACTTTTTGAGAATAAATCGTTGTGCATTGGAAACACAAATCGAGATTCGACAATCGTTATTGGTTAGCGACAATACGCACATAACAGTATGTAGTCACATTTTACTCATATGATATTTTGATTACAGGCCTTGAGTATAATTGATTTTCTCACAACACCGTACATAAAAGACTTATCAATTATCTCACAAAAATAACAATACATCCAGTTTTCTAAGAACTTTTATTAGATGTCATACTTCTGCCTTCTCACTTATCCATATCTTTTACATTTTGCTCTTTTTCAGGCATTCATTGTGGGACACCAAGAACCATTGGAGAATAGTATAGGGACCAGGCAAAAGGGCAATATAAGACATTCTGGAAGTTCACTGACACTGCTTCTGCTCTATACCCATCTCCTGTTAGGCCCTCAGTTTGCATTAATTGCCCATCGTGGCAGGCCATATTTTTTTATTATAGGGGTGGTCTCCAAAGTCAGCGACTTCAGTGTCACAGCGCGGATGATTGTTTAATGCTCTGAGCGGAAGAACGGGCGTAACGATGTGGTATTTACGCTAATGCCTCCACTCATAGTGCTGGATTCCTCTGCAGGGCCTGGCCATAATCACTACAGGGGTTGCCAGGCAGTGATTGCTGGAATGGCAGTCACTGCTTCACAGTGCTCTGTAGGATTGCAAGACTGTGAGTGTTAACCTTTCCCACCACAGTGCTGGAAGATAGGTTTAGCAAGATAATGTGGGCAACAGGAATGGATACCTCTTAGTTGGAGCAGGCTTTGTGTTTCCTTAAGGGGCCTGGGTCATGTGGGGGATACTGGGTATATGTAAGCCCCCACTAGGCACTGGACTGGTGGAGGGTGCGTCCTTTTGAACAGCTACCAATGCATTTCTGGAGGGAGGTGCTTAAATAGTGTCCGTATGCCTGGTCTCTACACTATATCCCAATGTTTCCCAGAGGACTATGTATAAAAATCCTATTATTTCTTCTATGTTTTATTTCCCTGATTACTATTGCAGAAATAAATCATTTTTCCTGGTACTACAAAGCAATTTTTGTTACATACTCCCCAGACTGCTGCAACCTTCATCTTGCTGTAATGATATCTTGATCCCCTACAATCCATTCAAATAGTTGCTGCAGGAATAACCTCTCTACTCTCCATCATTTAATTACTGTCCTCCTACTGAAATCATCTTGTCTTCCATTTTAGTTATATTTTCACTATAAAAGTATTTAGGGCTGTCATATCCATTTCCACTTGTTATATCTATTATCACAGTCTCTGTACATACCAACCCTCTGCTTACGCTGACGCTTTTTTTATTTGCTTCTTCCAGGTTACCTCCGCTCTCAGAACTACGACCCTTCTTGAATGCTGCCCCTGGAAATCTTCAACAGAATGCCTGTCTGTCAAGTATCGTCTCTAACTGCAGGATCCTGCTGAAACTCACCGGTTTAACGCACAGTTCAAATAGTGCTTGTGACTATCTTCTCCCAGAGCTGCGCTCCAGAGGGAAAAAGGACACGTTCTGGAGCGGACTGTTATGGGTTTTCTTTTTTAAAGTGTCGTTCATCAAGCGATATTAATGAAGGAGAAAGCAAGAAACCTAATAGAGACAGTTTATTATTTAATTTCTACTCTCTAACATCATGTTATTATCCACCTGACAATGCCTAATGAAATTACCGCGAAGAGTGATAGTTATGTTGTAGCTTGTTATGATGAGGACCAGCAAGTGGAATATATTACCTGATATTGTAAATTAGAGATGGGCGGGTCCGGTTCCCCGAGAACCGAACCAACCCAAACTTTGGCTATCCGAGTCTCGGTACTCTCCCGCCCGCTCCGAATCCAAATCGAGGCCGAACGTCATCGTGATGTCGTCGGATCTTGGGGCTCGGTTCTCGCGATACTTCAACATTATAAATACACGCCTCCACAGCAATCCATCGCCATTTGACAGAGGGAGAGAGCAGGGTGTAGTCACAGACTGATTAGAGCAGGGACAGAGAATCCAATATTCTTCTTGCAATTGCTCTAACAAAAATCGCTAGAGAAGGAAGGAGGATAGAGGTTTATTATTTTGTTTTAATATTTGGCACTCCCCAGTGCTTTTGGGGTGTCCCCCATAATTGTGCATAAATATTTCTGGTTGTCAAAAGTGATATCTGTCAGCAGTATCTACCAAATCATTTTTAGCACTCCTCAGTGCTTTTGTGGTGTCCCCCATAATTGTGCATAAATATATCTGGCTGTCAAAAGTCATATCTGTCAGCAGTATCTACCAACTAATTTTTAGCACTCCTCATTGCTTTTGGGGTGTCCTCCCTAATTGTGCATAAATATTTCTGGCTGTCAAAAGTCATATCTGTCAGCAGTATCTACCAACTAATTTTTAGCACTCCCCAGTGCTTTTGGGGTGTCCCCCATAATTGTGCATAAATATTTCTGGCTGTCAAAAGTCATATCTGTCAGCAGTATCTACCAAATAATTTTTAGCACTTAAGTTAAGTTACAGAGCCTACAATTGGTGCACAACTACTGTTACGCGTCAAAGCAGAGCTGCAAGATAACAGTAAGGCATTATAGGATAATGTTTGCTCTGATTCACAAATGACACCAATCCCTATGGAGAGTCCATCCAACAGTGGGATGTCTAATTGTGAGCATTCTGTTGATGTGTGCCTTAATAGCCCAAGTGAAGCCGGTGATACACAATTTGAGGATGCCACTTTGCAATTAGAAGAGGATGAGGGGGAGATTTGTGTAGGTGACAAGGGCGCTAATGAGGATGTTGATGAGGATGAGGTTGTTTGTGTAAGTCCTGCGCCAGTGGCAGCAGTTCTGGCATGTGACAAGAGAAAGGCCATTGTCATGCCTGGGCATAAAACAAAAAAATCCACTTCTTATGTGTGGAATTATTTCTACCCAAATCCAGACAACAATTGTAAAGCCATTTGTAGTGTATGTTAAGCCACAGTCGGTCAAGGGAGGGATCTTAACCATCTTGGAACCTCGTCTATGTTACGCGTTCAAGGCAAAGTGTTGGGAAAAGCTGAAAGTTCTTCCCAAAAAATTACAAACACTCCATCATCAGCTAAGACCATCCGCTCACCGTCATCCCGACGGCTACAAAATACACCCACCACACCATCCTTATCAATATCCTCAGTAGCACTTGGAGTTAGCCCTGCATCCCACTTAAGGCTGGATGACTCCTGCAGTATTATTGATTCCCCTGAAGAAAGCGTTAGTCCCACTGCTGCTGCTGTTTCCGCTGCTGGGGGTGAATCGTCATCCCAGAGGCAGGTCAAGAAAATGAGCAATCCTACATTTCAGCAATTAACTGTGAAACAATCATTTGCGAGGGGAAGCAAATATGACAGCAGTCACCCAGTCGCCAAGCGAATCACAGACGCCATGGCTGCAATGTTAGTGTTAGATCTGCGTCCAATCTCCACAATAAACGCAGCTGGTTTTTCACAGTTAATTAAGGTTTTGTGTCCGCGTTACAGAATTCCATCGCGACACCATTTCTCCCGTAAAGCAATTCCACAACTATACCAAAAAGTGTGTAAAAATGTAGAGATTGCGCTGAAAAATGCCATTCTGCCCACTGTCCACTTAACCACAGATATGTGGACAAGTGGAAGTGGCCAAACCAAAGACTATATGACTGTGACAGCCCACTGGGTTGGTCATTCACCTTCACCAGCAGGAACAGCAGCAGCATGTACACCACTACATAACATTTGTCACAGGCAGCCCACTCTTTGTATCACCGGCTTCACTAACAGGCATACAGCTGACAATTTGTTATGCAAACTGAGAGATGTGATTGATGCATGGCTTATACAACTTGGACTCTCCCCAGGGTATGTAATTTCTGATAACGCCAACAATATAGTGCGAGCATTACAGCTGGGTGATTTCCAACACATTCCCTGTTTTGCTCACACCATGAACTTGGTGGTGCAAAGCTTCCTACGAAATAACCGTGAGGTGCAGGAGATGCTTTCGTGGCCCATAAAATTTCAGGCTATTTCAGGCATTCAGCCACAGCATGTAGGAGATTACAGCAGCTCCAAGAGCAGTTTAACTTGCCCTGCCACCAATTTAAGCAAGAGGTGGTAACTAGGTGGAATTCCACCCTGTACATGCTTCAGAGGATGGAGGAACAGCGCAAAGCCATCCAAGCATATTGCACAAGCCATGACATTGGGAAAGGAGGGGGGATGTATTTCACTCTTGCACAGTGGGGAATCCTTTCAGTGCTGTGCAAGGTGCTGAAACCATTTGAAGTTGTGACGTGTGAGGTGAGTGCAGACTCTGCTAGTTTGAGCCAAGTCATTCCTTTAATTAGACTATTGGAAAAGCAGCTTGAGAAAATGAAGGAGGAGCTGAAAACAAGCAATTCAGCAAAGTATGTTGGCCTTGTCGATCAAGTACTTCATTCGCTTCACAATGATCCTCGAGTTATTAAAATCTTGAACTCGGATCAGTATATTTTGGCCACTGTGCTTGATCCAAGGTTTAAGACCTACATTGAGTCTTTACTTGTAAATGAGCGAGATGTGAACTTTTGCAAAGAGCTATTGCTCAGCAAGTTGGCCACTGAACTGGGCATCGGCTTGACGACGTGTCCTCCTTCACTTTCTTAAGCTGCTGCTGCTCGTAAAAAATTAAATTTCCCAAAAAGAGGCAGGGAAGACATAGGGGGCAGAGCAGAACAATTTAACATCTGGGCTGGTTTGAAGGATTTTTCAAAAAAAGGTGTCACTTTGCCCATAACTCCATCCAATACGAGTATAAACATGCAAAGGATGGTGGAGGATTACTTTCAAGAGGTAGTTGATAAAGAAATGTCAGACAGTCCCTTTCCTTACTGGGAAGAAAAGCAGGCCATTTGGAAACCCATGTACAAACTTGCTTTGCAATACTTAAGCTGCCCACCCTCCAGTGTGTACTCTGAACGAGTGTTCAGCACAGCAGGGAACTTAGTCAGTGATCGCCGTAGAAGGTTACTTCCCAAAAATGTGGAGAAAATTATGTTTATAAAAATGAACTACATCTTCCACGAGGAAGGCCTTCACCATCCAAGACATCCAAGCACTGACTGTTCTCTAATGGCAGGTTCAAGCGGCGATGAATTGATAGTCTGTGATGATGACGTACACACTGATGAGGGTGAGGATGAAGCTGAAGATGATGACGATAACATCTTTTTAAAACTTTCTATGTAAGTGTAGGGTGCAATCTACCCAAAAGGGACTTGTGGCATTTCCATATTACGTACCGTCTTGAAAGGCTGCTGTTTGGGCAATTATGGGTAGGGTGTCATAGACAGAGTGACCCCAAACTGGCTTTGTCCATTTCTCTTAATATTGTACAGTCTATAACGGCTGAATTTTTTTGTATTTTCGACAAGTGGAAAGGGGCCTAGAGAGCCAGAAACCAAACTGGCTTTGTCCATTTCTCTTAATATTGTACAGTCTATAACGGCTGAATTTTTGGGTTTTTTAAACAAGTGGAGGGGGGTCTATAGAGACAGAAAGCAAATGCCTTTTTCCATTTCTTTACATATTTAACTATAAGTGTAGGGTGTAATATACATCCAAAGACGATGGCTGCATTGCCAATATGCATAGATGGAGAGGAAGACAATCTTTTTTTTGTGTAGAATAAATGAAGGCCTACCTACCAGGAAACTGTTTTTTTGGATGATTTATTACCTCTACAATTAGATTACTTATCTATGAAACAGTTGGAGCACTAAATTGGCTTATTTTAGACCCAAAAACATTGATTTTACAACAAAATAGCAAAACAAAACCAAAGAAAACCAAAACCAAAACCAAAACACGCAATGGCGGTTTTGCAAAACCAAAACCAAAACCAAAACACGACGGTAATCCAGATCCAAAACCGAATCCAAAACCAAAACACGGGGGTCAGTGACCATCTCTATTGTAAATGGATGTTATCAGACATTTGTGTGTGTTGTTACATATTACAGACAGCTGAACGTTGTAATATACTGTATATTTGAATACTTAGTAAGAAATACATAATGTGATGTAAAAAAAACCTACTGAAAGCAACTTTTTTGTATAAAGGGCTCACTGTGTATGTTCCCGTAAACCTTACATCAACCTTAGAATTCTAAACATTTTGCATGCAAATAAACAGACGGAGACATGTATAAGTTATTAAAAAATTGCCAGAACTTTTATTATGATTTTAACTTTAACTAAAACCTATGGTGGCGGAGAAAGGGCACTGCGAAACAACTCTCAAGCTGATAACACTATATCACAATTGGACTGGCGCAAACCGCCGTACGTCCACAACCACGGGGAACAAATCCCATCATAACTTGCGCTGAGTTGGCGTCAGAGTGACTGCCCCTTTGAAACTCACGCTGCCCTCCCTCACCGAGCCGGACAAGGACCCTCCTCACCTAAGGGCCAAAAAGGGAGTTACTGGTGCCTCAAAGGGGGGCAGTGACCTACGACAACTACCTGTGCGCCCACAAATCAGCCGCTGAACGCAGTGCCCTCCTACCCCACTGCGCCCCACAGACGCCGCAGCCCGCCACCAACTAATCGAGAACCGCCAACACTCCTAAGATCAGGCCAACCTAAGACCCAACTACCACACCATTTTGTCTCAGAGCCATTGTGATCCAGGACCCACTTTGCCACGTCTACCCAACTATCTCACTACAGTGCCGCTGTGATTCAGATAACATTAGACCTGGGATGGCCAGCAGCCCAGAAAGCGACTGAGTGACCGATGACCCACACCATCATGGTTGAAACACCATCACCTGAAAGCAGAAAACCAGTGTTAACAAACCATACCATCTCAAGTTTGAAGATAGGTCAGGATTAGAATAAAGCACCAAGAAGGAAAGCGTGTTGGAAACCGTTCCACAGGAAGGGATAAGGACAGGAGACACATTGGGGGAGCAGGCCACCCAGGCGAAGGTAAACAACACCCGGAAAAACCCCGGCAGCACACCACTAATCAGGACTTACGCCCAGGGAAACCCGGGTGAAAATCCCTTTGCGCCCTCGCTCCAAAGCGACGAGCGGAAAAGCCCAGGGTAGCCCACCAAATGGAGGGATAAGATGGGGTGAAGGAAGGAAGTGGGGGTGGGTTGGAGAAACAAGAAAAGCATGAGCAAAAGAAGAAAAAGAAAAACTGTGAAGGCAAAATTATGATTAGCGTAACAACATCAAACGTCAACACTGTCAATCCTGACATAAGATTTATAAGCCGTGGATTTCCAACGGCCTATGGCTTTTATGGTCTCGGTAGAGGAACCAGCCAAGGCAGCGGATGTGGCCGCCCCAATCCTAAACGAGTGCGTCCCGTACATGGAACTATCCAGATTAAGGGCCTGCAGGGTTCGTTTCAAAATAGCCGCAAATTGATATTTCGTCAGTGGCATACCGTTATAGTGACATAAAAACAAGCAGGCCTGAGGTCTGACCCTCATCAACTGTGACACTAATTTAACCGGGCAGATATTACTATTTGACTGCTGATTTAACTGCACCCATGATCCCCTACCACTCTGATCGGTCTTAGATCTAATTATTTTATAGGCCACAACCCCCTCACACAGGCTAACGTGTTCTGCCCTCAAGCCGGACTCCTGATGACCCCTGGACCAAGCTACCAGTTCAGACACGCGAAATGCTCCGAAAAACGCCATGGAGAACGCGGTGCTAAACAATAGCTTCTCGTATTCGTCAGCTGTGACTAGATCCAGTTTCATAGTAATATAGTAACATAGTTGATGAGGTTGAAAAAAGACACCAGTCCATCAAGTTCAACCTATTTTGGATCTCCTGCGATCCTGCACTTATATTTGAAATTAATCCAGAGTAGGCAACCGCCCATCTGTTTCAATTTTGAAAATCCCCCCAGACTCAATATTGCAATCCAATTTTTACCCTATATCCACTACTATCCTTTATTTTAAATTAACGGTCGTATCCCTGGATATACCTTTCCGCTAAAAATTTGTCTAACCCTTTCTTAAACATATCTATTGAATCTGCCATCACAACCTTCCCTGGCAATGAATTCCATATCTTGACTGCCCTTACTGTAAAGAACCCCTGGTTGTGAAATTTCCTCTCCTCTAACCTTAGGGGATGACCACGTGTCCTGTGTATGGTCCTTGGAGTAAAAAGTTCCCATGAAAGCTCTCTGTATTGACCCCTAATGTATTTGTACATAGTAATCATATCTCCCCTTAGACGCCTCTTTTCTAAAGTAAACATGCCTAAACTGGCTAATCTTTCCTCATAACTTAATGACTCCATACCCTTTATCAATTTTGTCGCCCTTCTCTGAACCTTTTCTAGTTCCAAATTATCTTTTTTATAGAGTGGTGCCCAGAACTGTACTGCATATTCAAGATGAGGTCTTACCAACGATTTATACAGTGGCAAAATTACACTGTCTTTCCTTGCATCTATGCCCCTTTTTATGCATGCCAATACTTTGTTTGCCCTTGCAGCTGCTGCTTGACATTGAGCACTATTGCTAAGTCTACTGTCTACGAGCACTCCCAAATCCTTTTCCATTATAGATTCTCCCAAATTAATTCCATTTAATTTATAGATTGCGTTCTTGTTTTTGATCCCTGAATGCATAACCTTACATTTATCTGTGTTAAACCTCATATTTCATTTAGCCGCCCAATCCTCCAGTTTATTTAAGTCCCTCTGTAGAGAAGCTACATCTTGCTCTGATTTTATTACCTTACAGAGTTTAGTGTCATCTGCAAAAATAGAAACTTTACTCTCTAAACCATCACCAAGGTCATTAATAAATATATTAAAAAGGAGTGGTCCCAGCACGGAACCTTGAGGTACTCCACTTAAGACCTTTGACCAATTAGAAAATGTTCCATTTATCACAACTCTCTGTTCCCTATTCTCTAACCAGTTTTCGATCCAAGTACAAATTTTGATTTCTAGACCCAGTTCCCTTATTTTGTAAACCAACCTCTTGTGTGGCACTGTATCAAAGGCCTTTGCAAAATCTAAGTAGACCACATCTACTGTCCTGCCCTGGTCTAAGTTCCCACTAACTTCCTCGTAGAAACTAATTAGATTAGTTTGACATGACCTATCCCTCACAAATCCATGTTGATTCCCACTAATAATTTTATTGCGTACCAAGTAATCCTGAATACTGTCCCTTAAAATACCTTCCAGTAGTTTCCCCACTATTGATGTCAGGCTTACAGGTCTATAATTCTCTGGTTGTGATCTCGTCCCCTTTTTAAACAACGGCACCACATCTGCTATTCGCCAATCCCTTGGTACTGAGCCTGATGAGATTGAATCTCTGAAAATTAAGAATAACGGTCTAGCTATTTCCGAGTTTAACTCCATAAGGACCCTTGGGTGTATGCCATCTGGACCTGGAGCTTTATTTATCTTAATATTCTTCAGTCGCCTTTGGACTTCTTCCTCTGAAAACCAAGTATTAATTAATGGCATGGTTTCATTTCCATTTTTATGTATTACTCCTGCCATTTGTTCCTCTCTGGTAAATACTGAAGAAAAGAACGTGTTTAATATCTCTGCTTTTTCCTTAGTATCATTTATCAATTCACCCATCTCACTTCTTAGGGGTCCTATATTATCTTTTTTAATCCTTTTGCCATTTATATACTTAAAAAACTTTTTGGGGTTTGTCTTACTTTCTTTTGCAACGTGCCTTTCATTTTCTAATTTAGCCAATCTAATTTCCTTTTTGCATGTTTTATTACATTCCTTGTACCTATGGAAGGACTCCTCTGACCCTTCAGACTTAAACAATTTAAATGCACGCTTCTTCCTTTGCATTTCTTCCCTTACCTTTTTATTTAGGTTTAGACTTAATTCTTTTACATTTATTTCCCATAGGAATGAACTTATACGTGTATGTTTCCAACAACATTTTAAAGACAGCCCACATTTCTACCGTATTTTTTCCTTCAAAGGCTTTGTCCCAGTCTATGCTCTTTATAGACTCCTTTAGCATATTAAAATTTGCCTTTTTTAAAGTTTAAAGTCCTAGTTGATCCCTTATACTGTTGTTTCTGGAAACTAATTTCAAATGAGACCATATTATGATCACTGTTTCCCAAGTGCTCCTTTACTTGAATATTTGATATTACGTCTACATTGTTTGTTATTACTAGGTCCAGTATAGTACGGTTCCTAGTTGGTTCCTCAACTAATTGGGACATGTAATGGTCTTTTAGCGTGCTCAGAAACCTATTTCCCCTAGCTGTACCGCAGGTCTCAGTACTCCAATCAATGTCCGGATAATTAAAATCCCCCATAATTAAAATTTGACCTAGTTGTGTAGCCTTTTCAATTTGCTGTAGAAGTTGGGCTTCCTCAATCGTACTAATATCTGGCGGTTTATAGCATATCCCTATCAGAAACTTCTCTGAACTTTTTCCTCCACTGGATATTTCCACCCACAATGCCTCTATATTATCACCAATATTCTCGTATATAACTTCCTGAATACTTGGTTTTAATTCTGGCTTAATATAAAGACATACTCCTCCTCCCCTTTTATTTACCCTATCCCTCCTGAAGAGAAAATAGCCTTCCAAGTTGACTGCCCAGTCATGTGTATCATCCCACCAGGTCTCAGTAATACCTATAATATCATACTGCTCATTCATTGCTACTAGTTCTAACTCCCCCATTTTACCTGTCAGGCTTCTTGCATTTGCAAGCATACACTTAAGTCTATTGCCTCCCTTAGGTATTTCTTTTTGCTTTAAAAAGGGCCGCTCCTTATCGGCTATGCTTCCCTTTCTCCCCTCTCCACCCCCTTTACTCTTGTTAAATTCCTCCTTACTACTCTCAATGTCTATCCCATAAATACTTGCTTGCCCCTCCCCCCCGGAGCCTAGTTTAAAATCTCCTCCAACCTTCTAACCATCCTCTCCCCTAGCACTGCAGCCCCCTCCTCATTCAGGTGCAATCCATCACGACAATAAAGATGGCAACTGACCGAGAAATCAGCCCAGTGCTCTAAGAATCCAAAACCCTCCTTCTTACACCAATCTTTTAGCCACGCATTAACCTCCCTAATCTCCCGCTGCCTCCCTGGACTAGCGCGTGGCACAGGTAGTATTTCCGAAAATACTACCTTGGATGTCCTTGCCTTAAGTTTGCGACCTATGTCCCTGAAATCATTCTTTAGGACACCCCTTCTTCCTCTAACTCGGTCATTGGTGCAAACATGCACCAAAACCGCTGGGTCATTCCCTGCCCCTCCCAACAATCTGTCCACCCGATCCGCAATATGCCGAGCCCGAGCACCCGGGAGACAACACACTGTTCGGCATGCACGGTCCCGCTAACAGATTGCCCTATCTACCTTCCTAATAATTGAATCCCCTACCACCACAATCTGCCTGGGTCCCTGAGTAACTTTGGTCCCCTCTGTGCTGGAGAGACCATTCCCCTGGTTGCTAGAGGAAGCAGTGTCATCCAACTCTACCAATTCTGAACTGCCTTCCACAGTATCTTCATCCAATCTGGCAAATCTGCTGGGATTGCCTAGCTCAGAACTGGCCTGCCTCTTCCTCCCTCTGCTACCCCTAGTAACTGTTACCCAGCTGCCTACCTGTGCATCCTCCTCTGTCTCTGCTCCACCCTGCTCAGATAACGCATCAACGGTGAGCTGTAAACTCTGCTCCAGGTTGGCAATGTCTCTCAATGTTGCAATGGTCTGCTTTAGATCAGTTACCTGGGCTTCCAAAGAGACCAATTGCTCACATTTCTCACAGAGGTATAAACCTTGGAACACTTGCTCCAAGTGTGCATACATATGACAAGATATGCATTGAGTGAGCTCATCAAGCCTGCTACTACTCATCTTATTATGGCTAACCTAACTTCTTATAGCCTACGGTGAACTTTAGTACTAACCTTTCCTAGCCACTTACCAGATTAAACCCCTTCCTTGATTCAACTCCTTACTGGAACCAACTCCACACTTTAAACAAAAACAGCACTTGAAATCAAAAAAGCAGTGAAATCACAAGCTCAATGAAATCGCTTGCTACCTCCTGTTAAATAGAGCTTGCACTAACCAGCTGTATCAACTATGCAATTAAACCACACCCACTAGCTCTAACAGAAAGAAGGAAAAAAAAAAAAAAAAGACACTTAATAAACACACAGAAAAACGAATCCCGTTCAATAAACACACAGAATAATTCCCCAAACTATATCACTCTCTCAGCACAGCACAGCAATCCTTACTGGAACCAACTCCACACTTTAAACAAAAACAGCACTTGAAATCAAAAAAGCAGTGAAATCACAAGCTCAATGAAATCGCTTGCTACCTCCTGTTAAATAGAGCTTGCACTAACCAGCTGTATCAACTATGCAATTAAACCACACCCACTAGCTCTAACAGAGAGAAGGAAAAAAAAAAAAAAGACACTTAATAAACACACAGAAAAACGAATCCCGTTCAATAAACACACAGAATAATTCCCCAAACTATATCACTCTCTCAGCACAGCACAGCAATCCTTACTGCCAACTCCACACTTTAAACAAAAACAGCACTTGAAATCAAAAAAGCAGTGAAATCACAAGCTCAATGAAATCGCTTGCTACCTCCTGTTAAATAGAGCTTGCACTAACCAGCTGTATCAACTATGCAATTAAACCACACCCACTAGCTCTAACAGAGAGAAGGAAAAAAAAAAAAAGACACTTAATAAACACACAGGAAAACGAATCCCGTTCAATAAACACACAGAATAATTCCCCAAACTATATCACTCTCTCAGCACAGCACAGCAATCCTTACTGGAACCAACTCCACACTTTAAACAAAAACAGCACTTGAAATCAAAAAAGCAGTGAAATCACAAGCACTAACCAGCTGTATCAACTATGCAATTAAACCACACCCACTAGCTCTAACAGAGAGAAGGAGGTTTCCCTATCAATACGTCCAGAATGTTGATGGTGATTGGTAAAACGTGCATCAATGTGCGAAGGTCGTGCCCTAGCCCACCCCTTTAGGGCCTTGCTGATCATAAAACCCTTGGTAACATGAGGGTAACCTTGCAGCCTAGCCATGAATAATATCCCCGCCAGGGTAGATGCCATGGAGGCTCTAGATTCCCATTGGAGTACCTTTCCCACATAAAGGCTAATATAGCGTCACGCTGACCTGCCTCAGACTGATCTTTTTGCCTGCTGAACAGCGACCACCGCGTCCATGCTGACTGATATGCCCTCAGGGTGGAGGAGGCTACCGCTTGTTCCACTAGCCCTCTTATGCCGGTGCGATGAGGGACACGGGATACCAACACTGTCTGCCTGGGGAGCCAGACTGCGGAACTTACTCCATTGAAAGCGTGACAACGCATCGGCTAACCCATTCTGCACCCCAGGAACATGTCTAGCCCTAAACGAAATGTAATGCTGCAGGCAGCGAAAGACTAAGTGACACAGCAGGGATAGGGCATGGTGTGCCGAGGCACTCTGTTTATTGATCGACTGAACCACTCCCAAATTGTTGAACCAAAATACTATGTGTTTCCCACGCAATGCAGGCGCCCACAGTTCGATTGCTACCACAATAGGGAACAACTCCAAGACCAACAAGTTCTTGGTAATCCCCAGCCTATGCCACTCCTCTGGCCAGCAGTCCACGCACCAGTGCCCGTCTAGGTAGGCCCCAAAGCCACATGCTCCGGAGGCATCCGTGAAAAGGTTTATACTTGAGTTCGTTACTGGTGGTGTCGGCCAGATTCGACTGCTGTTGAATTCCCTGAGAAAGACAAGCCATATTTGCACATCCTCCCTGATCACTTTTGATAACCGCACGGTCGAATGCGGCCGGCTTCTACCCGCGGTGGCTCTCTGGAGTTTTCTGCAGAAGACCCTCCCCATGGGAATTACCCGGCAAGCAAAGTTAAACCTCCCTAACAGGGACTGCACTTGCCTTAGTGTACTAGAACTGGATCCTAACACCTCCACAATGGACTCGTGCATCTTTGACACCTTATCAGCTGGAAGTCTACATATACCTGCTGCCGTGTCGATCTCAATTCCAAGGAATGAGAGACCCGTGGCCGGGCCCTCCGTCTTATCCGTGGCAATGGCAACGCCTAGCACCCTGAACAAAGCTTCAGTGGAGAACAGCATATCTCGACAACCCGTGGAATCAGGAGGCCCGATAACCAAAAAGTCATCTAGATAATGAGCAATCCACCGACACCCCGTTCCCGCCTGAATGCACCAATGCAAGAAGCCGCTAAACTTCTCGAATAGCGCACAGGATATCGAACAACCCATGGGAAGACAGCGATCGATATAGTATCCACCACGATGCCGAAAACCCATGTATTGAAACGACTCCGGGTGAAGAGGCAATAACCTGAAAGCTGACTCAATGTCAATTTTCGCTAACAGGGAACCCCTACCACACTCCTGCACCAATGCAAGTGCCAATTCAAATGACTGATAACTAACCGAGCTCAGAGTGGTGTCTATCGCATCGTTGACGGATTGGCCAGCGGGGTATGACAAATGCTGTATCAGTCTGAATTTCCCCGCTGCCTTCTTGGGCACAACCCCTACCGGGGACAAAATCAGGTTGGGAATGGGAGGAAGCCGGAATGGGCCAATCATACAACCCAAAGAAACCTCCTTCCCTATCTTCTCGTCCAGCACCCCCGGGAGAGCGAGGGCGGACTTCAAATTAACTGGAGCAGCCATTGAGATGCTGCCCTGGACTGGGAGTCTAAATCCTAAATGAAAACTGTCATGGAGGAGTGTTGCGGTGTCCCTATCTTCGAAACCAAGCTAACCATTTATCCAGTTCCGCCAAATTAATTGGCGATGGACCCTTGACCCGGCATAATTGGGTTCGCTCCTCGTCCCCTGCCCCCACTTCCTCGGGCCCTGGCACATTCGGCGGCTTGATGCTGTCCTCTGCAAGCAACAGTGCTTGAATCTACAGGACGCTCCGCGCTGGCAGGAGCCTGCGTTGAAATCAAAACATCTTCCTTTAGTGGGGAGGGTCATTTGCGCCCTCCCCGGCCCTTGAAACCTCCTGCCCATGCTGCCCTCGGCCCCTTGGTGGCTCGGTCTCATGAGTTCCAACCATGTGTCGACATCCTTAGACCCCAGCGGGAGCTTCTCGCGCCCGCTCGTGCACTTACGGAAGAGCTTGTCATAAGCCCTCCAGATTAACGGACCGTCCTTCACTGCCATCCCGCTAATCAGGTGCATATACCTCCACGCCTCAACCTGCTTGCCGGGTCTAGTTTCTAGGTAAATGGTAGCAAAGATAGAGAAGGCATTCGACCATCTAGGGAACGACCGGAACCTGTCCTCGCCCATACCTGACTTTTCGCATGCCGCAGCCAGCGCCTTCTTGTCCTCCCCCGCCAATGCAAACATGTCCACATACTTCCCGCGCTTAATTCTATCCCGAACGCTAGGCCGGATACCATGGGTTATCTCCAGCGTTATGACCTGCCCTAAATCACTCCTGGCAACCGTCTGTTCTACGCCCCCTGACTGAGGTGTCTGCTTGTTGCGCTTGCCTAGTAACTGTGTTTCCATAACCTAATAAGTTTTCTAGGTCTATCATCAGAATCCGAAGAATCACTACTAGTAGAGAGCACCGGTGACCCCAACAGTTGTACTTTATGTGTGGTACCAGAAATTGACTCACCCTGGGGAGCAGGATTCCCGGCACCAGAAGACGCCTCTCCATCCATAGCCTACCCGGCCGGACCACCCGCCGAGCTCGGAATAGACTCCTCAGGGATCCCTGTCGACCTCTGTTCTCTGGACTCGGACCCGGTACGACCTCCAGCAGCAGCACTCGACTCCTGATTCGTAACCACAGATTCTGAAACACAAAAGGGGGCAGTAAGCTGAGACCTGGGTAGGTAGTCCAAGCGACGCCGCACCGATCCCATGAGAGGGCCGACATAATCACGGCTTGCTGATGCTGGTTCCCCTGGGCTATGGCAACCTCATGATGCTGCACGATTGTCACGGGCACTAGGAGTCTTTACCCAGGGATCACCAGGTGATGGACTTACCAGAGCAGTATAGATGGTAATATGGTACTCTGGTAGCGGGGTGATCACGGAACAGGAGACAGCAGATAGTAGAGAATGCTCGTGGAAAGTCTATGACTAGCAGCACTGGTAATATGTAGGTAATAGTACACGAGGAACTGAATGGACAAGGGAAACGTGAGGATAGTCAGTGGTCTGCGGTAGCAAGTTGTACCACTGCTATAGTGAGGAGGAATGTCCAGAAGCAACGAGGAGGTGATGAGAGTCAGCGGTCTGCGTTTAGCAAGTTGTACCGCTGTCTAGGTGAAGGAATGGGATCCAGGTGGAGGTATCCGGGAAGTCAGTGGTCTGCGTTAGCAAGTTGTACCACTGCTATGTGAAAGGATACTGGAAACAGGTGACTCAGGAAACAGGGAACAGTGGTCTGCCTCTAGCAAGTGTTACCACTGAATATATATGTGAGGAGGAGCACGGGGAGAGAAATGCAATACAGAGTATACACGGGCACACTGAACTTGATCCCACGATGATATGCACAATATAGTAATGACTGAACAGCACTGCACAATAATACAAAGTCACAGGAACTATCCGGGCAAAAGGTAACACAGTCAAATGATGGCAATAGTCTCAGCGGATAGTAAACTCCAGAGGAGAACAACTCAGTCCAGCAAGATATGCAATACACCAGCACAGTCAATGAGAAGTATGCATACCATGGTTCAGGAGCAGGCTGTCAGACAGGAGTGCAGAGATACCTGAACGGCTGGAGACCGGCAGGATGCGAAGTCCCAGGAGGGTAGAAGCGGTAATCAAGTAGGTGCAGCGCACAGGTAGGTAGACCAGCAGGAATAGAAACATATACTCAGGAAGCAGTAGTATATAGAACTGGACACTTGGAGAACACTGAAGAGTAGAGATGGTCTAGACGAGATGAAAGCAGCGAGGCGTTGATCCGATGCAGACTGACGAGTTGACACAGGCAGGAACACTGTAGAAGCACGGAGATTGGATCAGCTGGCTGCAGACACGAGTAGAACTGAAGGGTAGCGGCAAGCAGGACACTGCAGGTACACGGAGGTAGCGGATAGGAATCAGCAGGTGCAGTCACGATGAAACACGAGAGAGTTGAGATGAGCTGGAACTGTTGAGCACGGAGGCAGCGGATAGGAATCAGCTGGTGCAGACTCGATGAAACACAGGAGAGTTGAAGTGAGCTGATAACTGTAGTGCACGGAGGCAGCGGATAGAAATCAGCTCATACAGTCACGATGAAACACAGAAGAGTTGGAGTGAGTTGATAACTGTAGTGCACGGAGGCAGCGGATAGGAATCAGCTAATACAGTCACGATGAAATACAGGAGAGTTGAAGTGAGTTGATAACTGTAGTGCACAGAGGCAGCGGATAGGAATCAGCTAATACAGTCACGATGAAACACAGGAGAGTTGAAGTGAGTTGATAACTGTAGTGCACGGAGGCAGCGGATAGGAATCAGCTAATACAGTCACGATGAAACACAGGAGAGTTGAAGTAGTCTGGAAACCACAGGAGAGTTGAAGTGGTCTGGAAACCACAGGAATCAGCTGGGCTGAATACACGAGGAAACACAGGAACACCTTCAGAGGCTCATGGGGAATGAGACTCCAAGATCAGGCAACGAGGTATGGAACTGAGGTGCTTTAAATAGGGAGTGTTGCCTGATCAGCCAATTAACTAAAAGGAACATGAACAGAAGATTTGAAAGGGCTGCACATGCGCAGACCCTCAGGATGGTGGACGGCTACGGTTCCTAAAACACACGGGAAGAAGCACTCACAGACTGGTGAGTGACAGTACCCCCCCTTTTAAAGGTGGGCACAGAACACCTGGAACCGGGCTTGTCCGGATTTTTGGAATAAAACTTCTTAAGAAGAGCTGGAGCATTGAGATCTTCAGCTTTGATCCATAAACGCTCCTCAGGACCAAAGCCCTTCCAATGAACGAGGAAACGAAGAACTCCTCGCGAAATTTTTGCGTCCAATATATGAGTAATCTCGAAATCTTCCTCCTGATGAACTTGAACTGGCTGAGGTGCTGAAGGAGGGACCGAGAAACGGTTGATGATGAGAGGTTTGAGCAAGGACACATGGAAGGCGTTGGAAATACGAAGATTCTTAGGAAGTAGAAGTTTGAAACAAACTGGATTTATCACTTGAATGATCCTATATGGACCAATAAAACGGGGGGCGAATTTCATAGATGGAACCTTCAAACGAATATTTTTGGTAGATAACTAGACACGATCTCCAATTTTCAGTGGTGGAATAGCCCGCCTCTTCTTATCTGCAAAAGACTTATATTTGGCAGATGTCTTCTTTAAACAGGTTTTGACCTGAGACCAAATATTTTTGAAGGTCTGACAAACAGTCTCTACAGCAGGAACTTGGGTGGGAGGGAGGGCAGGAAATTCCGGAAAAGACGGATGGTGACCGTAAACCACAAAGAATGGAGTTTTGGAAGATGACTCATGGTACATGTTGTTATGAGCGAATTCAGCCCAAGGAAGCAATTCTACCCAGTTGTCTTGATTGGCTGATGAGAACATCCTTATAAAGGTCTCGAGATCTTGATTGACTCTTTCAGTTTGTCCGTTTGATTGAGGATGGTAGGAAGATGAGAGTGCTAATCGTATGCCCAAGGTCTTACAGAGCGCCCGCCAGAATCTGGAAACGAATTGTACTCCTCTATATGACACAATCTCAGACGGACATCCATGAATACGAAAGATTTCCTTGACGAAATGCTCAGCCAGAGTAGAAGAGGAAGGCAAACCAGACAAAAGGACAAAATGAGCCATCTTCGAAAATCTGTCTACCACTACCCAAATAGTATTACAATTTTTACTAGGCGGAAGATCAGTAACAAAGTCCATACTAATATGGGTCCAGGGCTTGGATGGAATGGGTAGTGGTTGAAGCAAACCAGCTGGGGTTCTGCGGGAGGTCTTAAACTGAGAACACAATTCACAAGCAGCTATAAACTCTTTGACGTCTCTCCTCATTGAGGGCCACCAGTAACTTCGAGAGAGAATCTCAAAGGTCTTGCGTTCACCAGCATGTCCAGAAAAACGAGAAGAATGGAACCACGAAAGGATTTTCCTCCTAAGAGTAGGAGGCACGAGGGTCTTCCCAAATGGTAGCACTTTAGTGGAAGAAGCAGCCAGCGAAATACATTTGGGGTCTAGTATAGAGTGGTTGGAAACCTCTTCAACGTCAGAGGACGTCACAAAAGCTCGGGATAGAGCGTCAGCTTTTTTGTTCTTGGCAGCCGGTTTGAAGGTTATGATTAATTCGAAACGAGAAAAGAAAAGAGACCATCTTGCTTGACGAGGATTCAAGCATTGAGCAGACTGTAGATAAGACAAGTTCTTATGATCCGTGAAAATCGTCACAGGATGACGAGCTCCCTCCAACAAGTATCTCCACTCCTCTAATGCTACTTTGATAGCCAGCAACTCCTTGTCCCCGATAGTGTAATTCCTCTCCGCAGGCAGGAGACCCCGAGAGTAAAAGGCACAAGGATGGAATTTTTGTTGCTCCGATCGTTGGGAGAGAATGACTCCTAAGCCAACATTAGAGGCATCTACTTCTAGGAAGAAGGGAAGTGTCACATCAGGCTGTCGAAGAATGGGAGCAGAGGAGAAGGACTCTTTAAGGAATTGAAAGGCTTGGAGAGCCTCAGATGACCATTGCTTAGTATTGGCCCCTTTACGAGTCAGGGCCACAATAGGAGATGCAATGGACGAGAAGTCTTGAATGAAGCGTCTATAGTAATTGGCAAAACCTAAAAAACGCTGAATGGCACGAAGAGTAGTTGGCTGAGGCCAATGTAACACAGCATTCACCTTTTCTGGATCCATTTGTAGACCAACTCCAGAGACAATATAACCCAAAAATGGAATCTGGGGCAACTCGAATGAACATTTTTCTAGTTTGCAGAATAATGAATTTTTCCGGAGTCTGGAAAGGACCTCTGCCACATGTTGGTGATGAGAAGGCAGGTCCTGTGAAAAGATCAATATGTCGTCCAGGTAGACAACGACACATACATATAACAAGTCCCGAAAGATCTCATTAATGAAACCCTGGAAAACAGCGGGGGCATTACATAACCCGAAAGGCATTACTAAATATTCATAATGCCCATCTCTGGTGTTGAAAGCTGTCTTCCATTCGTCACCGGACCGGATTCTAATTAAATTATAGGCACCACGAAGATCCATGCAGGGGCGTAGTGATCCATCCTTCTTTTTTACGAAGAAGAACCCGGCTCCAGCGGGAGAGGTGGAAGGTCGAAAAAAACCTCGCTGGAGATTCTCTTGGATGTATTCAGATGTAGCTTGAGTTTCAGGTAACGAAAGTGGATACACCCGACCTCTAGGAGGAGTCTTGCCAGGTAGAAGATTGATCGGACAATCCCATGAACGATGAGGAGGAAGACGTTCAGACTGAGCTTTATCAAAAACATTGGCAAATGAAGCATACTGAGAAGGAAGTCCCGGTGAGGAAGATGAGATGGAAGATTGCTGTATTTTAAGAGGAATGACTTGGGAAAGACAATGATGATGACATTCAGCTCCCCAAGATGTAACTTGGGGAGTACGCCAGTCAATCTGGGGAGAATGACATTGAAGCCATGGAAGGCCTAAAACAATCGGACTTGTAGTAACAGGAAGAATTAAAAACGAAATCTCTTCATGGTGTAGCACACCAATCTGAAGCGTTACTGGAGACGTACTCTGGGTGATGAGACCATTGATGAGACGTGATCCATCTATAGCAGTCACAGTAATCGGTGTTTTCAAAGTAATCACTGGTAGGGACCATTGATTCACTAGGAATTTAGAAATGAAATTTCCTGCTGCTCCAGAATCAATCAGTGCTTGGGACTCAAAGGATTTGGTAGCAAAGGAAATCGTAACATCAAAAGCGCAGACTTTTAATTTCGTAGAACATGGAGAGGACTCCAGGGACCCTAACTTCACCTCTCCAGAACTAGTTAGGGCCTGGCATTTCCCGATTTCTTAGGGCAAGAATTGAGCATATGTGTGGAATCAGCACAATAGATACAAAGTCTATTCTTTACTCTTCGGTTCCTCTCCTCAGAAGTTAATTTGGAACGTCCTATCTCCATGGGGATCACAGGAGCTGAAGCTGGACGAAGTTGAGGGGTTGAGTGAAGAGGTGCTTTAACTGAAGTTGTTTTTTCAGATTCCCTTTCACGAAACCTCATGTCTACACGATGGCAGAGGGAAATCAAATCTTCTAATGACGTAGATAGCTCTTGGGTAGTCAGTGCATCTTTAATTTTATCGGAGAGCCCCTGCCAGAAGGCGGCAATTAATGCTTCAGTGTTCCACTGAAGTTCAGAGGCTAATATCCTAAATTGAATGACGTACTGGCCTACTGTACGAGAACCCTGACGTAAACGGAGAATGCTGGAAGTAGCGGAGATTACACGACCTGGTTCATCAAATACACTTCGGAACATAGAAATAAATTTGGCACTATCTTGTAATACTGGATTGTTCCTCTCCCACAGAGGGGAAGCCCAAGCCAGCGCTTGTCCAGAAAACAATGAAATAAGATAGGCCACTCTGGAACGATGGGTAGAAAAATTTTGAGGTTGGAGCTCAAAATGAACTGAGCATTGGTTGAGAAAACCCCTACAAGTTTTGGGGTCTCCATCATACTTTGATGGAGTAGGCAGGTGAAGCGTGGAAGCCGTAGACACCTGGGATGGCACTGGGGAAACGGAGGAAAGCACAGGAGCTTCAACATTAGCTGTAACGTTCTGTCCAGATGTTCCTTGGGAGGCTAAAGCCTGGTAACATTGTAGTAACAGCTGTTGACGAGCATCCTGTTGCTCCACACGGGTAACCAGATGCTGTAGGTTCCGAATCTAGGGTCTGTCATGGCCGGATCTTACTGTCACGGGCACTAGGAGTCTTTACCCAGGGATCACCAGGTGATGGACTTACCAGAGCAGTATAGATGGTAATATGGTACTCTGGTAGCGGGGTGATCACGGAACAGGAGACAGCAGATGGTAGAGAATGCTCGTGGAAAGTCTATGACTAGCAGCACTGGTAATATGTAGGTAATAGTACACGAGGAACTGAATGGACAAGGGAAACGTGAGGATAGTCAGTGGTCTGCGGTAGCAAGTTGTACCACTGCTATAGTGAGGAGGAATGTCCAGAAGCAACAAGGAGGTGATGAGAGTCAGCGGTCTGCGTTTAGCAAGTTGTACCGCTGTCTAGGTGAAGGAATGGAATCCAGGTGGAGGAATCCGGGAAGTCAGTGGTCTGCGTTAGCAAGTTGTACCACTGCTATGTGAAAGGATACTGGAAACAGGTGACTCAGGAAACAGGGAACAGTGGTCTGCCTCTAGCAAGTGTTACCACTGAATATATATGTGAGGAGGAGCACGGGGAGAGAAATGCAATACAGAGTATACACGGGCACACTGAACTTGATCCCACGATGATATGCACAATATAGTAATGACTGAACAGAACTGCACAATAATACAAAGTCACAGGAACTATCCGGGCAAAAGGTAACACAGTCAAATGATGGCAATAGTCTCAGCGGATAGTAAACTCCAGAGGAGAACAACTCAGTCCAGCAAGATATGCAATACACCAGCACAGTCAATGAGAAGTATGCATACCGTGGTTCAGGAGCAGGCTGTCAGACAGGAGTGCAGAGATACCTGAACGGCTGGAGACCGGCAAGATGCGAAGTCCCAGGAGGGTAGAAGCGGTAATCAAGTAGGTGCAGCGCACAGGTAGGTAGACCAGCAGGAATAGAAACATATACTCAGGAAGCAGTAGTATATAGAACTGGACACTTGGAGAACACTGAAGAGTAGAGATGGTCTAGACGAGATGAAAGCAGCGGGGCGTTGATCCGATGCAGACAGGCGAGTTGACACAGGCAGGAACACTGTAGAAGCACGGAGATTGGATCAGCTGGCTGCAGACACGAGTAGAACTGAAGGGTAGCGGCAAGCAGGACACTGCAGGTACACGGAGATAGCGGATAGGAATCAGCAGGTGCAGTCACGATGAAACACGAGAGAGTTGAGATGAGCTGGAACTGTTGAGCACGGAGGCAGCGAATAGGAATCAGCTGGTGCAGTCTCGATGAAACACAGGAGAGTTGAAGTGAGCTGATAACTGTAGTGCACGGAGGCAGCGGATAGGAATCAGCTAATATAGTCACGATGAAACACAGGAGAGTTAAAGTGAGTTGATAACTGTAGTGCATGGAGGCAGCGGATAGGAATCAGCTAATACAGTCACGATGAAACACAGGAGAGTTGAAGTGAGTTGATAACTGTAGTGCACGGAGGCAGCGGATAGGAATCAGCTAATACAGTCACGATGAAACACAGGATAGTTGAAGTGAGTTGATAACTGTAGTGCACGGAGGCAGCGGATAGGAATCAGCTAATACAGTCACGATGAAACACAGGAGAGTTGAAGTGATTTGATAACTGTAGTGCAAGGAGGCAACGGATAGGAATCAGCTAATACAGTCACGATGAAACACAGGAGAGTTGAAGTGAGTTGATAACTGTAGTGCACGGAGGCAGCGGATAGGAATCAGCTAATACAGTCACGATGAAACACAGGAGAGTTGAAGTAGTCTGGAAACCACAGGAGAGTTGAAGTGGTCTGGAAACCACAGGAATCAGCTGGGCTGAATACACGAGGAAACACAGGAACACCTTCAGAGGCTCATGGGGAATGAGACTCCAAGATCAGGCAACGAGGTATGGAACTCAGGTGCTTTAAATAGGGAGTGTTGCCTGATCAGCCAATTAACTAAAAGGAACATGAACAGAAGATTTGAAAGGGCTGCACATGCGCAGACCCTCAGGATGGTGAACGGCCACGGTTCCTAAACACACGAAAAGAAGCACTCACAGACTGGTGAGTTACAGCGATGCTGGGAGGGGATATAATCAAAACGCGCCCAAGATGATTCCTCGGCAAAACCGCCTGGCCTACACAGGTGGAGCGGCGGGGGGGACAATTGGGACATATTACCCCCTCTGGAATGGTTGTAATCAAAACTAAATTATCGTGAGCGACGCCTTGCCTGAAATAAAAACTGCTCCGATCTGCCCCCACCAGAGAGAGGGCCCAACGTGGCCTGTACCCCCAATTATCCGATGGCGGCAGAACGTGGCGGTAAATGGGGGGGCCGCACAGGCGCTGCACTGCTTTCCACAAAATCGCCCGGGCCCCCAAAATAGGCCGTATCTGTTCCCACATATCCCAGTTCTCGTCTGACCGTCTGTGCTCTCTCATCCCTCGGGGTAAATTGCCTGGCAGCCCCCCTCACTAAGGAGGGTTCACCCCCAAACTAATCCCCCCCAGATCAACCCCTGCTACTGTGGGACAAAAATGGGCTGGGAGGGAAATAAAGCTGCTGAAGGGCCGGGGGGTTGTGAGGCTGAATGTCCCCTCTGCGAGCTAAGATGGGTGGGGTGATGGGGCAAAAACTAGAGACCACCATACTGTCCTCCCCTCCCCTCCCCTGTGGACTGCTGCCAGCTTCACCTCTGCGCCCCCTGGGACTGCCTCCAGCGGGGGAATGATGTACAGCCTGCGCTGATGCAGGCATGTGTGTGGCTGGAGAGGGCCCCAGAGCGCCAGCTAAAGTCTCCCCCCCCCCGCTGCTGCCGACTGAGAGAGACTCAGTGGCGCGGGATGGCGGCCTGGGTCTGCGCATGCGCAACCCAGATGCTGCCGCCGGCCGGGTCGAGCGACCCCGCCGCCCGCTGGACTGAACGGAGGTGCCGGTGGTGGCCAGGAGAGGAGCGTGATCCCGACTGACGGACTCACGCTGGGAGAGAGCAGAGGGCCCCAGGATGTCTGCGGTGAGGAGTGGAAGAGGGTTGGGGGAATCAAGATGGCGCCCGGAACTACGAGGGGAGGGGGACCTAAAACGAGCTGGGCGGGTGGTGGAGCATCTAAGACGGTGCATAGTGTCAGCGGAGGGGAGACAGGGGAGAAACAATGAAGGTGGATACTGGGGAAAACGGAGAAGGGGGAAAACCGGAGGGGGGAGGATGGAACAGAGAGAGGGGGGGAGGGAAGGAAAAAAGAGGAGAAGGAGCTGAGGAAATAAGGGAAAAAGTAAAATAAATGGACAAAGAAGGCAGGGAAAGGAATGGAGAAAACAAGAAAAAACAAAAGATAATGCAGAAATAGAAACAACAGAAAAAAAACAAAGGTACTTATCCGCTCTCTCTGATGTCTTCTCTCCTGCAGGATCTCGTGCTGTGGAATGAGGCAGAACAGGAAGTACAGCATTCTTTACCAATCAAGGTCCCTCCCACTGGAGCACACATTGGTCGGGCCAAAACCTATGTTAACCCCTTCAGGTAGGATTTCAGCTTACTATAAACCCTGTCGCCCTTTAAGTGCATTCGTCCTATGCAGCCTCACTTGTCATATTTGAGAGGTAAGGTTGTAATAAACTAGTTATTTATATCACCATTAAAATTACTACATCTTTATTTGCTTTGCTTGCTAAACTTTCGCAAAAACATCTCAATGTTTAGTATATCAAGTCTGTACTTTACCTGTAATTGCTATGCCGACGAAGGTTCTCCCCCAGCAATGGAGGACCCAGGAGGGGGTGACTGATCCAGGCAGCTGGCCGGACCAGCACACTTATGGGGGTATATTTATTAAACTGCAGCTTTGTAAGAGTGGAGATGTTGTCTATAGCAACCAATCAGATTCTAGTTATCATTTATTTAGTGCATTCTACAAAATGACAGCTAGAAAATGATTGTTTGCTCTAGGCAACATCTCCACTTTTTCAAACCTGCAGTTTAGTAAATATACCCCATTGTCTAATTATTTCAATAACCTATTTAGTGCGGATACCATGCCATAAGCATCTCTGTGAAAATGGTGCACAATAATTCACAATGTACAGTAACTTACATGTAGAAACACTGGCCACAACTTGGACATACACACTGCTTTTTATGTAGCACATTTTCTTTTGTTTACAAGCCACCAAACCTGGAAGATAAGTTTTAACCCAACCCCCCCTCCTCCTGTATGTTAGATATTTGTTACATGTCTATATGTGACCCGTGTGGAAGAGACCTTCACGCTTTCCTCTTGTGTCCTACAAGCATGCCAAATATTAGATAAATTCATAAAGTATACCTTTTGGGAAAAAAAGGTAATGACATAATTTACCAATATATTATGAGAACCATCTGCCACATATTAGAATTTTTTATTGAATGCCTACATTACTTTTAGCCTGACAATTATTACATATTCACACTTGTTATGATTAAAATATGTCCAAATTTGGGAAAAAAAATGCATCTAGCACGAAGTCTATTACACCACATCTGATTATAAGAAGGGTCCCCGCATAATAAACTTAATTTTCCATCTATGTCAGCAACGAGTAACTTGTAATGCAATTTGCAACTGATCCATTTGTAATCAGACAGGTGTTTAATTGTACAGTGTGCCACTAACTACATCTTTATTCAGTCCAGGGGGTAAATGTATCATACTCCGGTTTCTTCAACTCGTGGGAGTTCGGCGAGATGACAGCTAAAATTTAAAGTGGCGCTGCCCTGTAAAGGGAAACTTGCCTTTACAAGGCAGCGACGCTTTAAATTTTAGCTGTCATCTCGTTGAACTCCCGCGAGTTTAAGAAACCCGAGTATGATACATTTACCCCCAGGTAATTTTAAGTTAGGTGTGTGTCTGATTCTAAATTTGCCGTGCACAAATGTGGTGCACTCTAATTTTCATTGCACGCTGTTCCCTCCACAATAAGTGCTGAGAGACAAAAGCTGTGGCATTGAAAGAAAGACAATTATGCAAATAATCTTAAAAAAAAAGATCCTGTTTTATTAATTACTAGCTGAAGTACCTGCCGTTGCCTGGGTTTAAATCTTCAAGCTATTAAGTTATCAATGAGTTGGAAGTAGCTGTCAACCTTTTCAAAATAAAAGCTTAGCAGGTCTTCCAACACACCCATTAGGTGGCTGCCCAGTGTTGCTTTTGTTTTTATATTAAATGTCATTGAAATGCATCTAGTGGAAAGACCAAGACAGGCTCGCCAGGTCAAAGTTCTGCCCAGCATACACCAACGGGAGGTTCTACTGGGACCCTAACCTCCATAAAACCTGGCCAGGATCCAACTGGACCATCTTGCATTTGTTTCATCACAATTGGTGCAGGGGTGTCTGAATGCATAACTAGACAGACAAACAGCCCAATGATTTATATATATATATAAGATTTTACTGTGATAGGGCATCCTCAGAATCATTCCTCCTCTTGTCTGCCTTACTTACATTGTTCACCATTCTGCGCTCTTGTTATAATTGCCATACCTACTCCCAGTGCCCTTCTTGAGTATGGTTCCAGTAGGGATTAGGATAGGGAATAGGTATCCTACTACATGGACAGGAGCCAATGGCTGGGGAGTCACCAGACCCATTGTGGTTAATAATGCCACATAAGTACCCCTTGAGTAAAATATACACCATGGGTATATGCAAGTACTTTTTTTTTAACTGTTTATTTTGAAAAATAGCCAACATATACAGATAAGAATCAACAATTAATACATTAATTGGTAAAAGACAAAGACAGAGAGCAGAACCTGTCATGGGCATACATCAAAGAAGCTAAAAATATTTGAGACGGGAATATATAACATAGCCAGATGTTGTCAATAAACAGACAGGTGAGTATACAATTGTTATCCAGAACACTCAAGAAACTATAACATTTTATAACAATATAATGTGGGGGTGGGGAGGGGGGGGGGGGCACTGGTTGCTACCGAGACTGAAAGAAAAAGAGGACACACTTCCCAATTGTATGCACAGTTCCTTGTCCCTATCTTTCTCTTTTAAGAGGAGAAACAAATAATTAGAAAAGGGGACCTAAGCGTTTCAATAGAGATTGCTACTTAGATTCTCTGGGAAGAGAAGCAGCATCAAGAGCCAAGAGTCAGGCCACTTATGAACATAGGGAGTCTTTTTAGGAGAAAGGAGTTGGTCAAGAGGTATGGGGTTATAAGTAAAGCCAAGGAGCCCAAACCTGGTGAAATTTATCATCCTTATCATGTAGGTGGTATGTAATCTGTTCCATCCGGGCAATGACCCAGATATAAGATAGCAGGGCTGCCAGAGTGGGGGGTTCAGCTTGTTTCCAAGACTTAGCTACTAGGCATCGCGCAGCAGCCAGGACATGAGAGGCCAATTTCGCAGACTGTCTATCATCATCAATCAGTGGGTAACAGAGAAGAAAAGACCATGGGTCTTTCCGGACGGGGCATGGGAGGAGGGAGGAGAGGAGGGTCCTAACCCGATCCCAAAAGGAGGATATTTTAGGACAGGACCACCAAATATGTAAAAAGGAGCGCGTCTGGCCACAACCCCGCCAACATAATGGAGAGCTAGAGGGGAACATTTTAGTGAGTTTATCAGGTGTATAGTACTATCTATAGTATACTTTATATGCGTTCTCCTTCACCAAAGTGGAAATAGAGCTGGTGGCAACTTGGGGCTAGATTTACTAAGCTGCGGGTTTGAAAAAGTGGGGATGTTGCCTATAGCAACCAATCAGATTCTAGCTGTCATTTTGTAGAAGGTACTAAATAAATGAAAGCTAGAATCTGATTGGTTGCTATAGGCAACATCCCCACTTTTTCAAACCCGCAGCTTAGTAAATCTAGCCCTTGGTTCCTTATGGTTTCCCAATAGTCCTCCTCAGGTGGGGGGCCCAGATCTCTCTCCCACTCCCTCTCATGCCTACCCCCCCAAAGGTAGGAGTACATTGAGAATCAGGCTGTAGATAGAGGAGATCATGCCCCTACCCAAGGGTGAGGAGAGACATAGAGATTCAAAGGGAGACCTAAGAGGGGGGAGAGGAGCCCCCCCGAGGAGAGCCCACAAAGTGTCGTAATTGGAAATACTCGTAGAATTTAGGATGGAGACTTGGATATTTAGAGCGTAGGCCATTCCAGGAGATAAAGGCCCCCTGAGATAGTAGGTCTCCAACAAATCAAATTCCCGAAGTGACCCAGGGACCATAGAAGGCGGAGGAGAGCCCAGGAGAGAAGGCAGGGTTACCCCAAAGAGGTAGGACAGTAAGAGACGACACTGGTATCTTGAGATGGGGTCGGCAGGTCTCCCATATTGCAGCTGAGAATAGAAGGGTAGGGCATTGGGAAGTGAGGGGAGATCTAGTTTGTTTTGTGAGACCCCATATACAGGACAAAATTGGAAAATTAAGATAATCGTATTCGATGTCAACTAATGACAGTGCCGCGGGGGGGGGGCAAAGGAGGCTACGATCTGGCTCAGATGAGCCGCCCAATAGTAAATTTTCAAATCCGGGAAACCCCTACCATCCCCTCTGGTGGGTCTCTTTAAGAGAGCCAGCTTAATTCTGGGAGACCGGCCGTTCCAGATAAACCTTGAGAGACATTTTTGGATAGATGCCAGATCCAAAAGGGGAACTCGGACAGGGAGGGTCTGTAAATAATAGAGGAGCTTGGGAAGGAGGTTCATCTTGACAGAGATGATCCTGCCCAGCCACGAAATGATCAGTGAGCGCGTAGAGGGAGTCATAGGAGTCGGTAATGAAGATACCTAAGTATTTAATTTTCTTTCTCTGCCACCGAAAGTTAAAGCGGGAGGTGAGTACCAGTCCTTCAGGGGAGGGAATATTAAGGAGGAGAGCTTCCGATTTTGTAATATTGATCTTCTACCCTGAGAGGTGGCCATAATGATGTAGTATGCTAAAGAGTTCAGGGAGAGACTTCTCAGGTTGCAGGAGAGTCAGAAGGACATCGTCCGCAAAGAGAGAGAGCTTACTCTCCAAATTCCCCGTCCGCACACCCTGTATGTTCGGGCAGGTCCGGATTGAGGCCGCAAGAGGTTCTATAACAAGGGCAAAGATGAGAGGAGACAGGGGGCATCCCTGGCGTGTGCTGTTAGATATGGCGATAAGGCCAAAGGGAGAACCGTTGATCATGACTCTTGCGGAGGGTCGGGAATATAAGGCTTGAATACCCGTGAGGAGGTTGCCCGAAATCCCGAACGCTGACAAGGCCTGGGACATAAAGCTCCAGGAGATCCTGTCAAAAGCCTTCTCGGCATCAAGGGAGAGAACAAAGGCCGGGGTCTTCTTAGTATTAATGATATGAATCAGATCAACGACTCTCCTGGTGTTGTCTCTGGCCTGACGCCCCGGTATAAAGCCAACTTGGTCATAATGTATAAGGGAGGGACTGAATTTAGTCTATTGGCCAAAATTTGCATATAATTTGACATCTATATTAAGCAGAGAGATAGGACGATAGCTGCGCAGTCACGCACATCCTTACCCTCTTTATGAATGACGGAGATCCGGGCCTCCAATGAATCCCTAGACCAGGAACCCCCCGTCAGGACTGAATTGAATAGGGTGTGCAAACGGGGGACCAGGAGGCCAGCAAACTTCTTATAGTATACAGCGGTAAAGCCGTCTGGCCCCGGGGCCTTTCCTGCTTTCTGCGACTTTATGGTTTGTACAATTTCATCACTAGTAATCTCAACCCCTAGAAGAGTACTAGCCTGTGGGGAGAGTTTCGGAAGCTTAGCAGAGGAAAGAAAAGATTCAATCAACTGCGAGTGTTGTTGGGAGACTAAGGGATCAGACGGTTGGGGCAGGTTATAAAGTTTTAGTGTAATAGGATTGGAAGGCAGCTCGTATCCGCTGAGGGTCATAGTGTAAGGTTCCATCGGAGTCCCTGATAGCCAGGAGTTTCCGGGCCGCTATCCTAGCTCTAAGTTAAGTTTGGTGGCCAGCAATCTATCGGCCTTATCGCCCTTTTCGTAGTAACGCTGATTAAGCCACTTCAGTTTGTTGGCAACTTGGTGAGACAGCAAGAGATTTAATTCACCACGGACAGAAGCAATTTCCTGGAGAACCAAGGGATCAGGGTTCAATTTGTGTCGTTGCTCTAAGGCTCTTAGCGAGTCCGTCAATTGGATAGTTTTAGCCAAACGGAAACGCTTAGTCCGAGCCGCCAAATCAATAAGATGACCCCGTATTACAGCCTTATGGGCGTCCCAGAGATCTCAGGGGTGTCGTTCATCTCAAAGTATTCAGAGAGAAGAGAATTTAGGTGGGTTATGGTTTCTTTATGATGTAGGAGTGATTCGTTGATTCTCCAGGTTGCTCTAGGAGGGCGGTGAGCAAGGGAAGTGAGTACAGCAGAGACAGCGGCATGGTCTGATCAGGTAACAGGGAAAATTTGGGAAGAGCAAAGTTTAAGAGTGAGGTCATGGCTGAGCAGGATCATGTCAATCCGGGAGTAGGTATTATGGGGAGGAGAAAAGAAGGTATAGTCCCTGGCCAGAGGGTCCAATACTCTCCATGAGTCATATAAATTATGGAGTTTTAGAAAAGCCTGCAAGGCAGCTGTGATGTGGGCATCTCTCCTCGAGGGAGAAGAGGAGGGGCTTGTGGAACGGTCTATAGTCGGGGCTAGGACTGCGTTGAAGTCTCCAGCGACCATAAGTTCACCTTGGCGAACACGTGCTAACAAAGAACCCAGTTTTTTGAAGAACCTATGCTGGCCGGTATTGGGTGCATAGAGGTTCACTAGAGTACAGGGGAGATTATTCAGAGTGCCTATGAGGATCAGGAATCTACCTTCCTTATCTTTGTGAGAGTCATGTAGTTCAAAATTTTAATGGCGTGCAAACAGAATTGCTACACCTCGCTTTTTCTGCCTAGGGTCACATGCATGAAATGTCAAAGGAAATTTTCTGGAGCGAAGCTCGGGGTGAAGATGCTGGATAAAGTGAGTTTCTTGTAGGAATATCAGGTCTCCTTTAAGAGATTTGAGAGAGGAATGGAGTTTAGCTCGCTTCTGGGGGGAGTTGAGGCCCTTGACATTATAGGAGATAAGGTTAAGGGTCATAGGGAGATCAATGAGGGGAGCGCTAGAGACCAGAAGAGGGAAGAAATGTCAGGGGAGCGGAGAAAAAAGGAAGAATGTACAGGAACTGAGCTGGTAAGTGGCGACCAGTGAGGAGAAGGAGGAGAGGGAGGGGCGAACCAGAGGTTAAGGGTACACGGGGATCGACATAGCGGACCAAAGTCCACTTGTCGCAAATGCTGGTAAAGGATAGGACGTGATGGACGAGCCATCAGGGGGACCAGCGTAGAGCCCTAGGCTCTAAGGGGGGTGGTAGACTTGGAGCAACCACGAAAGAAAGCGGAGGGCCGGGGGACCCAGGAAGGGAGCCCGAGAGGCCAGTTTAGTGTATAAGACCTATTGAGTAGGAGGGGAGTGGGGAAGGTATAAGGAGAATACTGACTCCAACGGTAGGGGAGGGAAAGGGGGAATGCATGGGAGGAGGGAACAGAGGTAATAATTATCAGCAATAAACACATTATATGAGGTAGGAGATAGCTCAATAACACTAAGCATATCGTAGTAGGCACATGTGAGGCCATCAAGTGTGGCCCAATAAAAGAGCTAACGGAAGAGAATCAAATAGACAACATAATAACCGTAAATGCAACATAAAGACAATTAAAACAAAACATCACCGCAGCTTATCGGAGGCGAAAGCAGGAACTGTAGCTTGTGCATCATCAGTACCTCATCCCACCTAGGAGAAGATACACAGAACAATAACCCGCCTTCTCAAGGGGTAGGCAGCAACATGGTAACAGGTAGCATAAGGCATTATTGTGTCCGGCACCATCATTATAGAGTTAGTGTAGCAGACAGTGAGGGGCGACTTCTGCGGACATGGGAGTCTTGAATTTTATGTCCAATTATAGAACTATGTCCGGAAGTTGCGAGGGCCACATCAAGACCCATAGATGGTAGTGCGGCCGCACTTTGGAGAAGAGCAGGGGTGGGAGCTTGTCAGTCAGGGATCCGCAGATTGCGGCTTGGAGTGGCGAGGGACAGTTGACCAGTCTCTGAGCGGAGGCCTTTGTGTTCTCGGTGTGGCGGGGCCCGCCACATTAGCAAGGGCTTGAGAAGCCGCAGGAGAGGCTTGTTGATTCAGACCAATCTTTCGTAGGAGGTCCTGTGCTTCGCCTAAACTTTTGGCTGACAGTTGCTGATTCTGGTGCCACAAATAGAGACGGAAGGGGAGCCCCCAGCGATATCTGATGTTGTTCTCTCTGAGGATTGAGGTGACGGGCTGGAGTTCCCGTCTCCGAGATAAGGTGGTGGGAGACAGGTCTTGGAAGATTTGAAGGGTGTATCCTTCATAGGATAAGGAAGGAAGCTTTCTAGTCGCTTGTAGAACAGTCTCTTTGGTCGTAAAATAATGAAGACGGAGGATAACATCTCTAGCTGAAGATTGATCCGATGGACGTGGTTTAAGAGCCCTGTGGGCTCTATCCAGCAGGAATTGATCTTCCGGAACTTCTGGAGCAAGCTGGGAGAATAGTTTCCGGAGATAGGGGTCCAGGTGTACCGATTGAACAGATTCTGGGACGCCTTTAATTCGGAGGTTATTTCTCCGGGCTCTATTGTCCATATCTTCTTGATATTCATGGATACTATCGAGCTCCTGGCGGATTTGAGCTAGATTATCAGTCGTAGTTTCTTGACCCGAGACGACCTCATCCATCTTCCTCTCAATATGGTCCGTGCGAGAACCTAGAGAGGTCACCTCTGATCTCAGACTATGAAGAGCGTGCTGGACTTCAGCATGGACCGAAGATCGAAGCTCCTTCATCTCTTTGGTCAAGGAGAGGAAGTCTTTTTTGGTAACTGGAGCGGAGACATCTTCATCAGAGTCTGAGTCCTCAGCAGAGGCCGCTTGTTCCGTTCCAGAGACTGAGGCGGACTTATTAGGATAATATTGAGGAATACGCTTCGAATTAAGTTTTGTTTTTTTCCGGCATAGCTAAGCAGAGTAGGGTCAAAGATGAAGGGGGATTCGGGGAAGGTAGGTCAAATACAACAACTTTTCGAGCAGAATATTCGAACAGAAAAGGCCCCTCGGGAATGAGGTAACCGTTACATCACAGTTACATATTAGATGGGGACCCCAGCCATCCTCTGGGGGCCAGATGTGAAGTTAAAACATACGTGCAGACTCTTGTATGTAGAGCAGCTCGGGCAGGTGTAAGAAGACGCCCCTAGTTGCCTCCAAGCGTGTTGTTTATGATGGTATCTCCAATTTGGATTGACACACACAATATACAAGGTCAGCAAGCAGTGGTGTATTTTTATGAGGACACAGCTGAGCTTAATGGGAGTGAGACATACACTCACCGCAGACTGTTTGCGGTGCTGCGCCGACTACGAAAGCCCTCTTGTTGATGGCAGGTCTAGCGTGGGAAGATCTTTCCTGAGCCGGCCGACTGGAAGTGCCGCGGGGAAACCGCGAGGAGTGGATTTTTAATGAATAATGTGGTGATGATTGTTTGAGTGTTACAAAAAACGACCACTGGATGGCAGCATACACTGCTTGTACAATGCAGAAGAAAGTTAGTAGGTGTTTTGTAAAGCTTTGTAAAGATAGGAGTAATGGATCTGTAGTTTACTTGGTAGCTGTAAGGTAGGTTGGAGAAATACCACGCTGTCACTGCACAGACACTGGGAGCAGGGTTGAGAAACACTCTGACTGCTAGGCACATAGATAGCTACACTGAGTAAGGCAGGAGATGATCCTGATGCCCAGGGCCTGTTATTCCTCAAACAACCTTGGAGACTCAGTCAGTAGAGGCCAGGGAGCTCAGATTGGGATAGGAGCCGTGGGGATAGGAGGAAGACAGCGATTGTCACTGACTCTCACTTTTGCATATCGGGTGTCTTCACCGGAAGTTCAGCGCCACAGACCGGAAGTGAGCCGTCAGCAGCACTCGAGACCGCAGGTGGGGAGCCAAGAGCAGACCACAAGCAGCGGGGAGCCCCCACCACCGTCCAAGGGGCACAATAACGAGGTAAGGCTGCAGGATCGCTTTGGGAAGAGGTGCTATTGCGCTGATTTGCGGGCTCAAGAGGGCCACCGCGCCCCGCTGGTCTTTGGAGGCACAATAAGGCAGGCTTTTTCGGTGACTCTCGGGGGTACCTCCGACTCAGCTCTATATATCTCCCGCAAGGCACCAGATGGATCCGGTGTTTTTCACTCGTGTGGGACCACTTCAAGGAGGCAGCGCCAGAGGAGCTCACAAGGGCCGGGTATAAAAACGGGGCATCTCGTTGCTCTGTTCAGGGTCCAAAGATCTCCACAGGTACCTGGGAGTGAACTCCACAAGTGGGGTCTGGTAGTGCTTGAATCAGACCCGGTATACATGGGCTTTTTGGGTCGTAAGAAACGGAGCTCTCAGCAATGCCAGCCATCGGAAATGGCGTCCAAGCCACGCCCCTCCAGTACTTTTTTAATGAAAAAAGTTAACACTAAAATCTGAACATATCTTGGAGGGGGAGGCAGTGGATCGTGTAATTTTGGTACCACCCTTAACTATACATTTATGCAGCAGTGTTAATATGACCCAGGTGGCAAAGCCTACATTACGCGGTTTGCTGTGACTCACGTCATGGAGGACCCCATCCTGACCACTTCACTGGGAAGTGGCAGGATGCGGGAAAACCAACAAGGTACTGCGGGAGATCTGTGCAGAATTAGGGAGTCTCTCGGACAATCCGGGGGAGTGGGCAAGTATGCTCCAGACTGAATTGAATATGCCCCAGAGAATACTAAGTAACACCATACAAATGAGTTGGCAACTATAATTGTCTGCTGGTGAAAACAAGTTCTGTGAATAGAGAGGGAGAGGGGGCTCTTCATATATATCTAATGCATGCTAATGTGCATTAAGGTTCTAGCATAAAATAATAATTGCAAATAACTTTACTCATGGGCTAATATCTACACATTATCATTTACTTTGAGTTGACCTTTCAGTTTGCATTTTTTGCTGTTACTTCCAATTTATGAGCCTGTATCTTCAGTTTCTCTATTTCTCACTCTAAAATTATCTTGTTTTTAGATCTCTACACATCCATATGGATCATTTATGAGTAACCACAGGAGAAATTAACTCTTAAAAGGTTGTCCCAATAAGTACATTTTATCTTTAAAAAATAAATGGCTAAACAAATATAATTTTTTTAGGTGACCTGGAAACAAATTCAAGACAAAATTCACATATTATACTATCCATTTTCATGTTATTTAGTACTGATACCATCACCAAAAACAACCTCAGTAATATAAGACAGTACAAGTGTGGCTAAGACCTGGCTAAATCCTATTTCCCATACAGTCAATGTACCAGGCACCTACACTGAAGGGGATTTAGCTGGCTCACTGTGAGCTGGCTAAATCCCCTTCCCATTCATGACATGGTCAGCAGGGGACCAAAAAGGTACCTTCGGTGAAGGGGATTTAGCTGGCTCACACTGAGCTAGCTAAATCCCCTTCCAATTCATGACCCGGCCAGCAGGGGGCCAAAAGGTACCTTCGGTGAAGGGGATTTAGCTGGCTCACACTGAGTGTGCTATTTCCCATGCAGTGTAGGTACCAGGTACCTATGCTGAAGGGGATTTAGCTAGCTCACACTGAGCTGGTTAAATCACCTTCAAATTCATGACCCGGCCAGCAGGGGGCCAAAAGGTACCTTCGGTGAAGGGGATTTAGCTGGCTCACACTGAGTGTGCTATTTCCCATGCAGTGTAGGTACGGGGTACCTACGGTGAAGGGGAATTAGTCGCAACCGTAGCCGTTGCCTCGACGACCATTTAGTGTATAAGGTCCTGTACGGCAGTTATCAGGTCCTTACAGGATTGCGCGTGGTGTAGTATGCGATATCGCGCATGCGCGCGCACGCCCTTGAACGCGTTCTTAAGTGAATGGTAGAAGATGATGGTTCTGTTCAGATCTAATATTGGAATGTGTTCCAAGTTGATGTTCCTACGCGCTTCGCCCTCTGGGCTTCCTCAGGGACAAGTTTGTGAGAGTTTACTTGTGTAGGACACAATTCTCTTTTATAAAGGGTTCGGTAGTGTCCCTTATTTGTCTCCGATTGGCTAATGCCATTATGATTGGCACCTTTGGGGGCGGTTACTATTGCTTGTCCGTAATAACGGCATAATGTTGATGTTTATCTGAGGTGATATAATACACTTAATAAGCATAAGTGTCTCTGACCTCATTTTCTCCAAAAATTCCTTTTTCCATTTTTTAACACAGGTGGGTTCAATCTCGGCATCCTGGAAATAGTGTCCTAGCCGCTGCTGAGTGATGCATTACTTCAATTTACGATGGTTGTCTACTTGGAAAAAGTATTGTTAACATCCACAGATATATTCAATAGTTATGGATAGTTGAACATTTTAGTAGCCATCCATATCCTGGATGTTACATTGATAGTAAAGTCATTTTTGCTGTATCAAAATATTCAGTTCAAGTTCAATCAGTTTTGATTGCATTAATAAATAGACTTATATTTGAGTATGGTAGGTTGAGTAAAGATATCCTCCTAAAGGATGTCAGTTCTAAATATATATTAGTTACATAGTTAAATGAAACAGTTTATATAAATATTAATGTTGAGACCATGCGGTGAAAGAGTCTTGAGATTATAGATTCATTTAGTTTCGGTCTGCGAAATATGTTTAATGTAGTCCCCTCCACTCCGTTGTTGGTTCACTTTACAGATCCCAAAGAACTTTAGCTTTGAGGGATCTCTATCATAGTGTGAGAGGAAGTGTACAGGGATACTGTGTGTGGTAATTTGTTTTTTAATGTTCCTCAAATGCTGGTAGATTCGAGTAGAAAGCTTTCTAACCGTCCTTCCTACATACTGATAGCCGCATGGGCATTGGAGGAGATAGACAACACCGATTATGTCGCAAGTGATTTTTTTCTCTGCTCTTGAAAGTTTTCCCAGTGGTATGTGACTGAAAGTTGGTAATAGGTTTTGTTCTATTGGCCTGGCTTGTTCTACAGGCTTGACACCTATTATAGAAATAGAACCCCGGTGTTTTGTCATTGAGCCATGTAGTATTTAGGCTAGATTTCTTTTCTGGGAAATAGTGCTGTGAGTTAGACTATTCTTAAGGTTGGTCACTTTTTTATATACGAATTTCGGTTTTGGTGGAAGTATTTTGTTTAAATCGTTGTCACCGAGCAGTATATGCCAGTGTTTTTTAATGATGTTCTCAATTTTCTTGTGATCCTTGTTAAATGTTGTGATAAATGGAACCATCATTTGGTTCGGGTCTTGGTCCTCTTTCTGGGATTGCTTGGCCTGAAGGAGGTGTTCTCTATCCTTGAGTCTAAGTTCTTTGTATGCATTCTCTACTTGTCTGCTGTCATAGTGTTTTTCCATGAATCTATTCTTAAGGATACTCGTTTGCTCGTCATAGTAGGTGAGTTCTGAGCAGTTTCTTCTTACCCGTGTGAATTGGCCCTTCGGGATGCTGTTTAACCATTGTTTATGGTGGTTACTGGAGGTGGGTATGAAGGAGTTGCAGTCTACCTGTTTGAAATGGGTCTTGGTGGAGAGGTGGTTTTCTTCTGTAAAGATTTCTAAGTCCAAAAATATAACTTTTTGCTTACTAATCTCGCTGGTGAATTGTAGGTTCAGGTTGTTATTACTGATGTATTGCATAAACTGTGTTATTTGTTCCCTGTCCCCTGACCATATGCAGAAGATGTCATCGATGTAGCGATACCATCTAATGATCTGGTCAAGGAATGGGTTGTTATCCCAGATGATGATGTTTACACAGTGGGCCACAAACAGGTTTGCGTAACTGGGCACGAATTTCGCGCCCATAGCAGTTCCTGCGAACCTGACGGTAATATTGCCCACTGGACCAAAAATAATTATGATTGAGCACAAAGTCGATGCTTTATACAAGAAAGTCAATTTGTTCTTGCGGGAGTTTTGAGGATTGCTCTAAAATGGCTTTAACATGCTTGCAACCGGCAGGGCGCTCCCCACAGAAGCTGCAATTAAGGCATCTACAATATCAATTGCCTGGACCCTGGCGGGGTCTCTGCTTCTGTCGACTGTAATGACCACCTAGAGAATCTATATTGAGCTTTTACCTGCGCTCGAGCCTGATATCACGCCGGTGATCCTGAGCTCCTAGTGTCCCAGACATCTGGCCCTGACCATCTGTGTGCCTGCCGCAGTAAGTTTGGACACACTTAACCTGCTCAGCATAAGTTTTTCTGCACAATTCAGTTGCACCGATCTCACCACTTAATTTGCTGTCTATGGCTTTGCTGCCACCTAGTGGACGTTTATACCCATCACATTGAAAAGAACTGGGTCAGTTAGCTCTCAAGCATATATTTCTACTAACCACAATGGGCTTATTATTGGGACCAAAAAACCTATCTAAGAGCAGTGAGCATACTGGTTTCAATGATGTATGAAGAAGTCTTATGTGGAATATCGGAATCTAAGAGCCCAACTTTCTATGCTCAAATTGCTCTCCATTTCTACTAATGGTTGTTTATTGCCTGTGGTCATACTTCTATGTGATCTGATGCAACTGTCCGCAACAAAATCTGTGGCCACCATGTGAATTTTACTATGCTGCCCATTCCTGGCGAGACCCCTCTAATCTGAGATCAGTGTTCGATCCCACCCCTCGCCTTCCTTTCTCTCCTCACCTTGCCCTATTTCCCTTACTACGTCCACCTCCTGGTTGGCTCTAACCATGTCCACCAAACCAAAGAAAGTGACATCAGGAACATCAGCAAATTTCTTTGGATCAAAAGTGAAACCCTCCTCCCCCCAAGCTGATCGACAGGGGGCACCAGGCCTCTTACCCTCTGAAGTGAAGCTTGACCCTTATATTCAGGAGGTAATGACTAGCCTTCTGGAAGGGGTGAAGACAACCTTCTATGAGGAGCTGACAAAAGTGGTCAGCGAGTTCAAAACAGCGCTGAATACGTAGGGCAACAGGACGGATGCCATGGAGTCAAAAAACGATAAAATCTGCCGATCCAACTCTGTTATTGATAAAGAACTCACCCGTCTTCGTGAGGAAGTCGAAACTCTGAAAGAAAAGCAAGAAGATTATTAAAATTGTTCCCGCTGTAATAATATCAGCATCAGAAATGTTTGTAAAGAAGTCGGTGCTGCGGATCTTCAAGGTTTCCTTCAGGCTCTCTTTCTTCACCTTATTCTGGATATCTCTGAGGCTGATTGTCTTATGGACCGGGTTCATCGTGCCCTGAGAGCTAAACTTTCTAGTGGACAACCTCCCTGAGACATAATCGTCCGTTTGTACTATTTCCAAACCAGAGACCACATTCTTACTGCTACCCGGGACCAGCCCGTGGTCTCATTTTGGGACATGGACATTCAACTATTTTAGGACCTTGCTCCTTCCACGATTCAAAAAAACCAATTGACTTACAGCTAATTACTAGGATACTCCGCCAGCATAATATCTGATACCGCAGGTGTTTCCCATAATAGCTCCAAGTCCTTGCTGCCAATTTCTCTCATTTCATCAAAATATTGGATCAAGGTCTGAGTTTTCTGGACAAGCTGGACATTCTTCTCGAGACTTCTGCTCCTCACACCACGCCTCCACAGACCCAGCGCTTCCTCAGCCCAAATGGTCCCGGTCCTCTAGAAGACGTCTTTGGGATGCAGATCCTCCCTGACATGTCTATATTAGTTCAAATGTTTTTTCTTTATTTACCTCTTCCTCAAGTTTTGGCGGCCTTTAATGCTGTGCAAGACCTAGGACCACCCCTCACGCACCCTCAGATATTGTTAACTTTATTTTGTTTTGACTTCTGATGATGTCTTTGAAACCTCACCGGATTCCTTTCATTCAGGGTTCTCGCCCAATTGGGCTATTTCTCTCCTTCTTTCCCCCTTCCTTCCATTGTGACTACGATCCACCTTTTTATTTGCTTCTTAAGTGTATGCCTCACTTGCGAACTAACTGGTTATGTCCTCCTTGCAAATCTCTAGTGTTGTCTTTCGAGACTGGCTCCCTGCTGCTGCCATGGCTTTGAAGGTTTTCGCCATTAATGTGAACGGCCTCAACTCACCTCGCATGCGCAAGATTCTTTTGGGATCCTGCAGAAGAGAAAAAGCAGATATTGTATTTCTCCAGGAAGATCCTCCCTGCCCTCATCCATTCTGACCAGCTGGGCTTCATTCCAGGGCGTCAAGCCCCTGATAATACTCGAAGGATTATTGACTTAATTCATACAATACATAACTATAATCTTCCCTCCCTTCTCATGGCTCTCGACGCTGAAAAGGCGTTCGATCACATATCCTGGTCGTTTATAGAGGGGGTGCTTCGGCAATGGGGTTCACAGACAGATTTCTGACAGGTATACTAGCCCTCTATTGTTCCCCGTCGGCCACTGTTTCTGCTAATGGCTTGACCTCGATGCCTTTCCCGATTATGAATGGCACTCACCAAGGCTGCCCACTCCCCACTCATATTTGCTCTTGTTATTGATAGTAGGATCAGCTGGAGTTACAGCAGAGGTGTCACTAATTCTGGTCAATTCTTTTACAGTAGACAAGACCAGATATCAAAATGTTGTGCTGAGTCATCTGCATCATCAGTGGGTGTCTAAGATTTTTGCAAAGCACACAACAGTATATTGCACATGTAGGCAACATTGGCACACAGCGGTAACTGAAAGGAAAAGTGGTGCAAGATGGAATTGTCCTTAGGCCCTCCTACCCACCCTTATGTTGGATCTTAAAAAGGACATACACACTTTAACAAACCAAGCACTTCAGCGTCAAGGAGTGCCACTTTTGAGGCTGATGTGCTTGGTTTGTTTGGGCCACCACAAAACAAGGTAAAAATGGGCTTAAGGCACCTAAGGTAACAGTGCTGTTAATGAACTCTACTGTGACAAGATGTTGTTGTCATCATCCTCAGCCTCATCCTCACCCTCATCAGTTTGTACATCATCCTCACACATTATTAATTCATCACTTCTGGAATCCACCATTACAGAAACCTCAGTATTTTGATGTAATTGGCGGGAAAGGCCATCCTCGTGGAAATTGAAGTTCATTTTTATGAACATCATCTTTTCCACAATTTGAGGACGTAGCCTCTTATGCCAATCGCTGACAAGGTTCTCGGCTGTGCTGAAAACTCTTTCCGAGTACAGAATGGAGGGTGGGCAGTTTAGGCAGTGCAAAGCAAGTTGGTACATGGGTCTTCAAATTCACTTTTTTTCCTCCCAGTATGTAAAGGGACTGTCTGATGTGTCTATTTCTATGCTGTCATGAAAATATTCCTCCACCATTCTTTGCATGTTGAGAGTAGGATCAGATGGAGTTACGGTTCAGTTGGAAACAAGGTGAAGACATAGCTCTTAAACCTAGATTCAAGCACAGTCGCCAAAATGTAGTGATCTGAATTCAAGATTTTGATAACTCTTGGATCCTGGCAATGCAAATAAAGTACTTGATCTACAAGTCCGACATACTTAGCGTAATTGCCTTGTTTAATCTTCTTCAGTTTCTCAAGCTGCTTTTCCAAAAGTCTAATTAAGGGAATCATTTGACTCAAGCTAGCAGTGTCTGAACTCACTTCACAGGTGACTACTTCGAATGGTTTCAGTACCTTGCACAACATGGAAAGCATTCTCCACTGCGTTTGAGTAAAATACATCCCCCTTATCGTGAACATAGGGAACTTACAGTTATTTATAAGTGATGAATCATAACTGCAGTGTAAATATGTTATATCAAATGAATCCACTGAAAAGCTCAGCTACGAAAGTGCAAAATTTGGAGACAGAAAGTCTGATGTAAATGTATTTGATGGGTTTGCACATTATAGTGTGAGAAGATAAGAGTGTCACCTGTGGCAGCTTCAAAGAGCTCTTGCTGTGAGATATATCCTGACACTAGTTTTGGACTCCTGAATAGACTTTGTGGGGTCGGTCACAGATGGACATCCTTGCAGCCCAAGGCAGCCTATACAGGTATATAGAAATATGAGCTTTTGTCACTAGCTACGGCGGTACTCACAGCCGCCACGGCTCGCTTCTGGTGCCCTCTGACGTCCCGGCCGTCACCTTGACGACCGGGACGTCATTTCCGCCGGGGGCCCGACCGTTGCAAAGGCAACGGTCGGACGCTTCTCAGTGTAGCGCCACGTCCCAGCAACAGGGGACAGAGGGTCTTATTAGCCTGGAGGCTATTAAGCTTTAATTTATTACTTAGCTGGGCCCTGGGTATAATTGCAGAGCTAGGCTCTGATTGGTCCAACTATGTATTTAAGACAGTGAGGTCTGCAGCCTCACTGCTGGTTATAGCTTCTGTTTCCAGTCTGCTGACCTGCTCTGCTCCTTGCTCCTGCCCTTTGAATATTCTGTTGGATTGCCCGTGTATGACCCCTTGCCTGGATTTGGACCCTGCCTGTGTTTCTTGTGACCCCGACCTCTGGCGTGTTTACCGACCTTCCTGTTTGCTCGTGACCCTTGACCTTGGCTTGTTAATTGGATTTTTTGTCTGCTGCCGGCCCTCGACCCTTGCCTGGACTTCACCCCGCTCTCCTGGGTTCTCCCCAGCTGGTACGCACTTCACGATCCTCTGTCAGTCTGCGGCCCAGTCTGTCCCCACCACTAGGGCTCCAGTGAACACCTGGCTGGCAGAGTAGATTCTAGGTTGTGCTGTAGCCGCTAGAGGGGTTCCTAATGGCTTCAAAGTAAAATAACTTCATAGTTCATTGTTTGGGGAATCCGGGTGCCCCTCCATACTGAGAAGCAGAAATCAAACCAGAGTTGTGACTTACAGGTACGGGTGGTATTCGGGGACAGCTAAAATCACATATCTTTGGAAAAGGTTTGTCACATTGTCAAAATTTCATGATGTTTGTTATCAAAAGATGGACAGAGTCATAGGGGATTCATTAATGACAAAATTGGATTTGTGTGATGCTCCTCAGAAAAGTTAGGTCACATATTAGAATTGGTTAGTAAATCAGGCAACATGCAAATGGTGATTGAAAAAAGTGTCACAGGCCACAACCCCCTGGGGTAGAAAGAGGTATAGAAATGTCTTTAAAAGGTGGAGACCAGATATAGCCAGGGGTCAGACGTTTTTGGGAAATCAATTCACTTTGATAAACTGGCCATCTTCCTAGCCAATTTCCCATGGCACAGATTATGCAACTCAAGTAAGTGCTATTCAGAATGTAACCCCTTTTATTTTAAACTATTTTGCTTGTGTATGTCAATCTATTAATTGTTTATTCATTATTTTTTATATCTGTATACCCTGTACTTTTGTATATTAAATCTATAATTTAATATGTTGCGTCCTTGAAACTCTAACAAATCCATTAGCCTGTTAAGAAGAAAATAGCTTGGCTAAGATAACCCTTTGAATGCTAGTGTGTGATTTGATTAACAAGCTGTGTGTGCTTGCATTTACATTTGTGTAACAGTCTGGAGGTATGAAGAGTTAACCCATTGCTTGCTGGAGTGGGTCTTGCTAGTCTGTGGATAGCTAGAAGCCTTTTGTGCCAGTGTGGGACAGTATATTGGGGTCCTATTGCCCGCATTCAATAGGTGGTAGCAAACTTGAAGTGTGTGAGTTGTGAACGCTGTTTGGGGTGATTCAGTAGGTCTATAACCTGTGTGAAAGGTAGAGAGAGACTGCGGGTTGAAACCGTGTGTAACCTCATACAGCGAACACCCCAAAGTCATGGCAGCTGGGAACGTGTTCGAGTCAACCCTCCTTTCCTAATGTCATGGCTTGTGGAGTAAGTGTGGATTGCTTTTCCTCCATTCGCAGAAGAATATACAGTGGGGAATTCCACCTTGTCACCACCTCTTGCATCAGTTTGGTGACAGGGCAAATTAAATTGCTCTTGTAGCTGCTGCAATCTCCTACATGCTGTTGCCAAATGGCGGAAATGTCCAGATATTTTACGGGCCACAGACAGCATCTCCTGCACGTCCCTGTCATTTTTTTAAAAAACTCTGCACCATCAAGTTTATTGTGTGAGCAAAACAGGGAAGGTGATGAAATTCACCCAGCTGTAATGCTTTCACAATATTGGTGGCGTTTATCAGAAATGTCATATCTCGAGGAGAGTCCAAGCGGGATAAGCCATGTTGCAATGACATCCCTTAGTTTTTGTAACAGATTGTCAGTTTGGATATATGCTGCTGCAGTTCCTGCTGATGAAGGCGAATCACCAACCCAGTGGGCTGTCAGAGTCATATAATCTTTAGTTTGCCCAGTTCCGCTTGTCCACATATCTGTGGTTACGTGTACAGTGGGTAGAATGGCATTTTGTAAGTCAATAATTTAATTTTTATGAACCTTCCGGTAGAGATGAGGAATAGCTTTTCTAGTAAAATGGTATCATGATGGAATCTGGTAAGGGGACACAAGACCTCAAGTAACTGTATAAAACCAGCTGCATTAATAGTAGATATTGGACGCAGATCTAATACTAGCATAGTCGCCATGGCATCTGTGATCCGCTTTGTGACTGGGTGACAGCTTTCATACCTGCTTCCTCTTGCAAAGGATTGTTTAACAGTCAATTGTTGTACAATACTAGTAGTGTTCTTCTTGGTCTGCTTCTGAGATAAACATCCACCACCAGCAGCAGCATCACTGGGACTAATGCTCAGGAATTCTTCTGAGGAATCCAGGATAGTGGAGGAGTCATCTAGCCTTACCAACTTGGATGCAGGACTAACTCCAATCGCTACTGAGGATATTGAGGAGGATGGTGTTGTGGGTGTAGATTGCAGGTGTCGGCATCTAGCTGAGAGAAGGGACCTAGCTGGTGCTGGACTGCTTGTTGTTATTTTTTTTAGCATAATTTTCCAATTTTCCCAACAGCTTGCCATGAACTCGCTTCAAATGGCGTAACATGGATGAGATTCCTAGATGGTTAAGGTCCCTACCACTACTGACTGCGACTTTACAAACACTACAAATGCCTAGACAACTGTTGTCAGGATTTGGGCAAAAATAATTCCACACATAAGAGGTGAATTTTTAGGTCTCATGCCCAGGCATGACAATGGCCTTCTTCTTATCACGTGCAAGAACTGCTTCCACTGGTGTAGGACTTACACAAACAACATCATCCTCATCAACATCCTCATTATGTTGAAATTCCAAATTGGCATCCTCAAATTGTGTATTACCAACTACATTTGGGCTGTTCATGCACGCATCTGCAGAAATACTGAAAAGGGCCTTCTTTACGGGTACATTATCAGAAAGGTCAGGCACAAGGTCTATTCACAAATAGCACTTGTGGATAGACTCTCCTCAGGGATTAATGTCATTTCTGAATCTGAACATACATTTTCCTCTAATGCCTTACTGTTTTCTTCCAGCTCGGCTTTTACACATAAAAAGTATTTGGACACCACTTTTGGAGTCAGAATGACAAGGTCTTGCTTGGTCATGACTGACCTTGCAAGAAGATGCCTCAGTGACAGTTGCAGAGCTAGCACTTATAGAGAAAGGCGAAGTCCGTATTCTATCCCTGCCACTGCGTGTGTAGAATGTCATGTTAGCAATTTTATTTTTTCTGCAGATAACTTTGCCTGGATTACAGGTCTTTTTTCTTGACCAAGGTAAAAGGTGTTTTTTTTTATTTTTTCCCCCTGACTTACAGACACTATTCACATTAACATAAGCTTTAGCAGATGACGTAGAGGGATAACTATCATCATGACTGGTGCCGGCAGCTACTTGGTGCTCTTAGTTTCCTGTGCACTGCTGTGAAACCATTTTGATAACACAGTAAAATGTGACTGCAGATTTAGAAGACCAAGCCTGCCAGACCTATTATTTGTATTTCAGCAATGACAATTAGCAATGGAGCAATGGAACTGTCCTCTTTGTATGTTACCTATATAACACAGTACAATGTGACTGCAGATTAAGAACAACACAGCCAGCCCTATTATTTCTATTTCAGCAATGACAATAAGCATTGGAGCAATGGAGCTCTCCTGTTTGTGTGTTACCTATATAACACCGTACAATGTCACTGCAAATTTAGACCAAGCCTGCCAGCCCTATTATTTCTATTTCAACAATGACAATTAGCAATGGAGCACGGGAGCTCTCCTGTTTGTGTGTGAGCTGTATAACACCGTATAATGTGACTGCAGATTTAGACCAAGACTGCTAGCCCTATTATTTCTATTTCAGCAATTCCAAATAGCAATGGAGCAATTGAGCTCTCCTTTGTGCGTGTGAGCTATATAACACGTACAATTTAACTGTAGATTGAGACCAAGACTGCTAGCCCTATTATTTCTATTTCAGCAATTCCAAATAGCAATGGAGCAATTGAGCTCTCCTTTGTGCGTGTGAGCTATATAACACGTACAATTTAACTGTAGATTGAGACCAAGACTGCCAGCCCTATTATTTGTATTTCAGCAATGGCAATTAGCAATGGAGCAATGGACCTCTTCTCTTTGTGTGTTCCCTATAAAATACAGTACAATGTGACTGCATATTTAGACCAAGACTGCCAGCCCTATTTTTTCTATTTCAGCAATGAAAATTAGCAATGGAGCTCTCCTGTTTGCATGTTAGCTATATAATACCGTACAATGTGACTGCAGATTTAGACCAAGACTGCCAGCCCTATTATTTCTTTTTCAGCAATGACAATTAGCAATTGAGAAATGGAGCTCTCCTGTTTGTGTATGAGCTATCTAACACCATACAATATGACTGCAGATTTAGACCAAGACTGAGAGCCCTATTATTTCTATTTCAGCAATGACAATTAGCAAAGGAGCATTGGAGCTCTCCTGCTTGCATGTTAGCTATATAACACCGTACAATGTGATTGCAGATTTAGACCAAGACTGTCAAGCCCTATTATTTCTATTTCAGCAATGACAATTAGCAATGGAGCATAGCAGTTCTCCTGTTTGTGTGTGAGCTGTATAACACAGTAGAATGTGACTGCAGATTTAGACCAAGATTGCTAGCCCTATTATTTCTATTTCACAAATTCCAAATAGCAATGGAGCAATTGAGCTCTCCTGTGTGCGTGTGAGCTATATAACACGTACAATTTAACTGTAGATTGAGACCAAGACTGCCAGCCCTATTATTTCTATTTCAGCAATGACAATTAGCAATGGAGCAATGGAGCTCTCCTCTTTGTGTGTTCCCTATAAAATACAGTACAATGTGACTGCATATTTAGACCAAGACTGCCAGCCCTATTTTTTCTATTTCAGCAATGACAAATAGCAATGGAGCAATGGAGTTCTCCTGACTGTCACTGGAGACTTTGGAGAACACTGCTTCCCCTCTTCTTTCTTTTTTAGCTATGATGCTGCCCAACTGCACTTGAGACTGCCAAGAACCATGCTACCCCTTCAGTGTCCCTCTGTCAAATGGCGCAGGACTGCCGTGGAGGGTGGTACTTATAAAATCTAAAACTCGCGAGACCTGACGACGTAACAATGACATTTTTTCTCGTTTTCAATTCCGAGGGTGCGTGAAATTACCGAGCCTGCTCTGCTTAGTCCCCGGATCTGCTAAGTTCGGTTGTGTTCAGTTCTCGGGGATACGAGCCTGAGCATCTCTAATCAAAACCAGATCACAAAGTTATGTTTAAAATTACAGATACCTATGTTAAAATATAAGTAAATTAATATCTGCTTTTTGTCATAGTTACCTCAAAATGTTCCACTTTATTTCAACACTTACACTTACATTTGCAACTCAGCTAGGACAAAAACTATCACAATTATAAATCCAGTGCCTGTTATAAAGTTTCAGTAATTGCGAAGAGCGGAGTAAATTTCCCAACTATCAGCCCCCTCTTTGCTAGGATATGATGAATGACAGGCAGACATTTTGCAACACAGGTGTAGAAAAGATCCGCGAGTGACGTGAACTCGCACTCATGTGCCCGGCTAACCAATCTCAGAGCAGAGTATTGGAGAGTAGCTTAGTTCCAAGATGTGGGCGAGTATATTCGCATGCAGGAAGCTAAGGGTGTTAGCTGAGGTAACGGAGAATATGACCGCAGGGAGGTTCATCTCTAACGAGATGAAACTGCGGGCATACTGGCAGGGCTGCCATCATAAAACTGTGGGGCCCAGTACTAATTAATCTGGCGGGGTGCCCCCTCCCCATACATGTGCCCCCTCCCTCTTCGCCATACAGACACCCCTTATCCCTCATCACAGTACATTCCTCCCCACTCCTTCATCACAGTAAATGTTCCCCTCCTGCCAAAGTAAATGTCCCCCTCTCCCCTCCCCGCAATCACAGTCAATGTCCCCCTCTCCCCTCCCCACAAGCACAGTACATGTCCCCCTCTCTATGAGCTGTGGTGCTGTGTGTGGTGGACAAGGGTTTTCTATGCACAGTATTTAGTTATTTGACCTTCTCTGTTATGGTACACAGTACATAATAATATGTGTTTCCTTACAGACCTGCACTTAGTTTAACCTATCTCTATCCTCCCCCTCCTCCTCCTCCCCACACTGTGCTTGCTGAAAATCCTACAAGTAAAACAAAATTACTTACTCAGTTCATAATGGTTGACCGTCCACAATGAAAAAGAAGTTGATTGCAGCAGCCCCTCTGTGTGATGTGATGTCACACCATCCTCTGACAGGAAGAGGGGGCGGATCACAGGTTCAACAATAGGCATTGGAGGAGGAGGTGGTGGAGGCAGCAGAGGAGGTTTGCGGAGATGGCAGAGAAGGGTGCGGAGGTGCAGAGTATGTGGAGAAGGAGCCAGTGTTGGAGGTGGAGGAGGTGGTCCTTGTAGAGGAGGTGGACCTGGAGGAGGAGTTGCCTGCCACACAGGCAGTGTTGGAGGTGGTGATGGGTGAATGTAAGTATTGAAATTAAACCCTTTTCATAATTTTGTTCCTTTTGAGGCACATTGTAGTTGAGCAAATCATGATTATCCACATGCCATTTTCCCAATAGCTAGTTATCCATTGTACAGTTTTCAACCATGATTGCCATAATAATAATTTTTGGTGTTTCAAGTAAACCCCACCCCCCACGGCCACCACACATATATGTATATATAAATGTATATATAAATAAATCTGCCACCCAAAAGTATTAATACTCTGGCTAGTACTGTGTTTAGTATACCATTAGCCTTTTCCAACAATGTAAAGTTATGTAATTTGTACAATTAGCTAAGCATGTTTTTTTATCTTTTTTTCAACAACTCAAGAAGACACCTAGGCTGTGGGTGGAATCCCACAATCCAAAGCAGACATAATACATGATATCTTAAAATATTGTCGAAAGATTAAAAAATATTCTAAATTGTTAAAAAAAATAATAATATGTTGGCACAAAATTATTAGTTGTTCAAAATATTTATAATGTAGTTTTTTGGAATATTTAGGTTTAAAAAAATGTTTTAAAAAATAAATAAATTGCTGAGTGTGTCTTTTGTAATTTAATTATAAATGTGTCGAGGTTATTTTAGCCAAGAATGGATGGGCAGTTATTACATACCTTAACATTTGATTTACATTGGTCCCTTCACACTACCTAATAGGTTATTTTTGTAAAATTAATTGATTTGTTAAAGGTGTCCTTATATCACACGCCAGGTCATCGGGCCATATACCCGATCCCCGGCATACTTACCTGCTCCTGCCGTCCGCTCGGTCCAGGCTGGGCGCCGCCATGCGCAGACCTGATCTGTCAATTCTTCTGTCCCTCTCCCTATTGGTTGCAGTTTAGGCTCCAAAGTTTAAAAGGCACCTCCTCCCTGTCCTCAGTGCCTAATCTTCATGTTACCTTTCATGGGATTCTGGCTCCTGTACTCCTCCTCGTCTGAAGAGCTGACAATCTACTCGCTGCACCGCTTCTCCTATATTCCTGAGTACCTGCTGGCTACTGAACTGTGTTCCTACCACCATCCCAGTGGTAAACAGTCGTCCGCAGAGCTGACACTCTACAGTGCTTCTCCTCGGTTCATGCATAACCTGCTGGCTACACGCTGCAACATATCATCACTATTCCAAAGTAACCTGCTGACTACTGAACTGTATTCCTGCCGCAATCCTGGTGGTAATCAGTCATCCACAGAGCTGACACTCTCCTCTTGGCTGCTTACTCTTGTGGCTTGTTTTTCTAATATCACGACTAGTCACTTCCAGTAGGGGGCGCAACCTGCTAGGTGGTGCAGCAAAGTCCAAACCGCCTTGCGTCTGGTCCCTGATGAACACCTTCTCCTTGTTAGACTCCACGCCTTACCGGGAGTTGTATTTAGTCTCTGGCTGGTTTCTGTTCATTTACCATTCTTGCTGCAAAACCGTGACCGAGGCTCGTGACAGTAAGATCAGGCCATAACATGACGGATCCGGCTGTGGAACTTTCGGCCAAAGAAATTTTGCAGCACCTGCTCAATAGGGTGGAGCAACAGGATGCTATCCAGCGCCAATTACTCCAGGGATTTCAGAGTCTCTCAGCTCGCATTGACTCTTTGCAGGCTCCACCTGCTGTACAGGCAGCAAACCCCCCAGCACCTGTTGCTGCTCCTGCTCATACCTCTACTTTTCACATCCCAGTGCCGTCTAAATTCGATGGAGACCCTAAATTGTGTTGTAGGTTCCTAAACCAGTGTTCTATACACTTTGAGCTTCAGCCACAGAATTTTCCAACCCAGAAATCTAAGGTGGCCTTTCTAATTTCTCTGTTATTCCGCCAGGCTTTATCCTGGGCTTCCCTTCTTTGGAAGAGAAACGATCCACTCCTGACAGACAGTGCGGCCTTCATCTCAGTTTTTTGCAAGATCTTCGATGAACCCGGGAGAGTCACCTCGGCGGCCTCCGGCATTCTGCGCCTCCGCCAAGGATCCCGCTTAGTGGCCCAATATGCTGTTTTTTTACAAACTCTAACCTCAGAACTTTCGCGGAACACCCTTGGTAGCTATCTTTTGGCAGGGCCTGTCAGACAAGATCAACGATGCCCTTACTTTATAGGAACTTCCAGCCACCCTGGACGCTATGATTTCCCTATGTAACCGGGTAGACCTCCACTTCCGGGAAGGAAAAACCGAAAGAGACACTTCTCGTCGCTCATCCAACAGAATAGCTCCTCACTTCTCTCATCCTGTTGTAGAGAACGAGCCTATGCAAATTTGATGTTCACGTCTAACTTCTGAGGAACGGGACAGGAGACTTAAGAACAAACTATGTCTATACTGTGCTGACTCCGGCCATCTCCTGAATGTCTGTCCCAAGAGTTCAGGAAATGCCAGGCCCTAACCTGCTCCGGAGAGGTCAGATTAGGGCTTTCCAAAGCCTATCCACCTCATGAAACTCCCAAAGTCTGCTCCTTCCCTGTTACCCTCCATGGACCTCTTGGTCCCCTCCACACTTCTGCTCTCCGCGATTCTGGTGCTGCCGGGAATTTTATTGCTCTTTCTTTAATTTTACAGGGCTCCATACCTATCAACCCCCTGAAGGTTCCTGGTTCCTGTTTCCATTTCGGCTATTGATGGGTCTTGTATTGCTAACAGAACTGTTAAGTTTTGTACCAAACCAATCACTCTTCAGGTCGGGGCTTTACATAACAAACAAATCACTTTCCATGTACTTCCTTCGACCACCTCTCCCATCATCCTGAGATTACCTTGGCTCCAACAGCATTCCCCTTTAATGGATTGGCCTTCATCTCACATCCTTTCTTGGGGATCAGCTTGTTTCCAAAAGTGCCTAACCCAAGTCCGAGCTCTCAGAGCCACCTCTACCAGTGCTGAATCCAACTCCATAATATTACCTAAGCAGTACCACTCCTTTCTAGATGTCTTTGATAAGGCTCATTCTGAGACATTGCCCCCCTCACCGTTCCTGGGATTGCCATATTTTACTCCTGCCAGGAAAGGTTCCTCCCAGAGGCAGCGTATACCCTTTGTCTCTACCTGAGACCAAGTCCATGTCCGAGTACGTCAAGAAAAATCTCCAACGTGGTTCCATCAGAACTTCCTCCTCCCTTGCCGGTGCAGGCTTCTTCTTTGTAAAGAAAAGGGTTGGGTCTTTGAGGCCATGCATTGACTACCGGGGACTCAATGCTATTACAGTCAAAAACCACTATCCTATTCCGCTCATCACTAAGCTTTTTGACCGCATTAAAGGGGCCCAAATATTTACTAAATTGGACTTACGAGGAGCCTATAACTTCATCAGAATTAAATCAGAGGACGAGTAGAAGACTGCTTTTAACACCCGTGATGGTCACTATGAATACCTTGTAATGCCATTTGGTCTGTGCAATGCACCCGCAGTATTCCAAAGTTTTGTAAATGAAATATTTAGAAACCTTCTCTATATCTGTGTGGTCATGTACTTAGGTGACATTTTAATCTTCTCTCAAGACATCGCCTCTCACCGTCTCCACGTGGCTGAGGTTCTCTCCAGGCTACGTCACAACCAGTTATTTTGTAAGCTAGAGAAGTGCTCCTTCGAGCTCCACCAAATACCTTTCCTCAGGTACATCATATCTGAATCAGGGCTGTAATTGGACCCTGATAAAGTCAAAGCTATCTTGAACTGGCCCCTCCCGATTAGCCTCAAACCCATTCAGCATTTCATAGGGTTCGCCAATTACTACAGATGCTTAATCCAAGGGTATTCTTCCATTGTCGCTCCTATTGTAGCTTTGACACGCAAGGGCTCTAACCCTAAATCTTGGCCTCCAGCCACCTTAAAGGCCTCAGAATTCCTCAAAAACACCTTCTCCACGGCGCCTATCCTCAGACAACCCGACACCTCTTCCCCATTCTTCCTGGAGATCGATGCTTCCAACATTGGCATAGGAGCCGTTCTCTCTCAGAAATCACCTATGGGCCAGTTTCACCCCTGTGCATTCTACTCCAGGAAGTTCCTCCCTGCAGAGGTGAACTATACTATCGGGGTTAAGGAATTGCTGTCAATCAAGGCATCTTTGATCGAATGGCGCTACCTTTTGGAGGGAGCACTTCATCCTGTTACCATTTTTACTGAACATAAGAATTTGTTATACCTCCAGACTGCACAGTGTCTGAATCCCAGGCAAGCTTGTTGGTCACTCTTCTTTTCCCGCTTTGAACTTTGCATCACCTTTAAGCCAGGGAATAAAAATAAACGAGCTGACGCCCTATCCCGAGCTTTCCCTTCGTATGTGCCTCAGGAGGAATACCCTTCTCGTTCCATCTTAGATCCTAAATGTCTCCTGTGCACGACGAGGCTCCGACCTCCAACTCCACCACCTGGAAAGACCTTTGTTTCCCCTGGTCTCCGCCGGAAGCTCTTAAAACATTTCCACCCGTCCTTTGGCACTCTCCCCCAAATTGGCGAGTCTGGACACATATAGAAGCTGATTTACTTAACCTATACTCACCCTCCTCTTACTTTGGACTAAGCCCAACACAGAACTAAACACTTAAACCATATCCCCACAGTTAAATTCTCATTAGCCATTTGGGATCGAGTGACACGAACTTTTGAACTTCGTTCCCATTACCCGCTGCTCGTCCCACTATGGAACTCCTCTGATTTCCTCCCAGGGAAAAATCATAAAGCCTTCCATTACTGGACTCGCCACCATCTTCTATTTCCATGGGACATTGCTCCCATGAACATCTTCCCTACATTTGCGGAACTTAAAAAAAAGATACAATTTCCCCAATTCAATATTTTATCAATACCTACAAATTAGGCACTTCTACAACTCCCTACCTAAACCAGCCCTCACAGATCAATGCTCTCCCCTAGAATTACTCTGCAAACACCCAAACTCAACGAGAGGCCTCATATCCACATTATACCAATTAATAAATAATTTTGGCCTTCCATCTAAAGAAGCACATGAACTCGCGTGAGAGCAAGACACAGGAGAAACTATAGATCCTAAAGAATGGACCAAGATCAGAACCAATCTGGCTGAAACCTCTATTTCCGTTCGAACCAAAGCAAATTCATTCAAAATTTATAGTAGATGATATCTGGTTCCATCGCGTCTTCATACTATATTCCCTGCCTCCTCGGACAGAAGTTGGAGGGAGTGTGGTTGTAGGGGCTCCCTGCTGCACGTTTGGTGGTCCTGTCCCAAGATAATCTCATGCTGGCAACAGGTCCATAAGTTGATATCCTCCATTACTCATATTCAAATTCCTGATACGCCTCTCTTCTCATTACTCCCTAGACCTCTCCCTAATATACCCCGCCCAACCCAAAAACTAATTAGACATATACTGAATGCAGCTAACTGCCTGATTGCCTCGCACTGGAACAGTTCGATCCCACCTTCACTCACTGCGACTACAAATTCTATCTGGTCAACATACCGCTTGGAAAGTATAACCGCCACCCTCAACGATACTCCAATTCAATTCCATGCTGTGTGGAACCTTTGGACATCCTTTTATGAAGCAGAACTGCCTCTATCTACCGTTTGACATTCTCTTATATTAACTTTTTATATACCTACTTCTTTTTGATTGGAGATGACTGACTAAATATACCAGCCACTTGTCCCAGTGACCATAGATAAATGCAATTACCTTTTTCTTTTCTCCCTCAGATACCTCCCTTCTCTTCCCCCTCAACCCCCTGTATGTCTCCCCTCACCTACATGTTTTTTCTCTTTGAATTGTATACTCCAATACTACATTTGGATATTGCTTCATTACATTTATTATGCGTTATCATTATATCCTCATGTAATTATATCCTACTCCATGTATACATCGACTTGCTGATTTTACATGCTTGTAAACTTGTTCGAATAAATAATAAAAAAAATTGTTTAAAAAAAACAAAAAACGAAACATTTACACACTACCCTTTTCTCCGGTCATTCTGGGATTCGCAAGACCACTGAATTGATTTCCAGGCACTATTGTTGGCCAGATCTACACTCCGACGTCAAGGATTACATCTCTTCCTGTAACATCTGTATGCAACACAGGTCCTCGCATCATTCTCCTCTGTGCCAATTACTTCCACTACCCATACCATGGGAACCCTGGACTCATATCAGTATGGACTTTATTACTGATCTACCATCCAGTAAGAATTGCACCGTCATTTGGGTTGTGGTGGACCATTTTTCTAAAATGGCCCATTTCATTCCTCTACCTGGGCTGCCATTCTCTCCAGTATTGGCATTCCATTTTGTCAAGGAAATATTCTGTTTACATGGTTGCCCTGCCGAAATAGTCTCGGACCAAGGCATCCAATTTGTATCCAAATTCTAGAGATCCCTCTGCAAGTTGTTGGGAATCAAATTGATTTTTTCCTCTGCTTACCACCCTCAATCCAACGGGAAGACCGAACGTATGAACCAGGACTTAAAAACTTTCCTGAGGATGTTCTCCTCGGCCATACAGGACAATTGGGTGGACCTTCTACCTTGGGCTGAGTTCGTCCATAATAACGCCCTCCAAGAATCTACTTCTACGTCAACCTTTTTTGTGGTCTATGGACATCACCCTCTCTTCCAGAATTTACTTACCTCCCACCCACCCAAGTCCCTGCTGCTGATGCTCTTCACCACAACTTCCATTCTATCTGGACCCAAGCAAGATCCTGTCTCAAGAAATCATCCACCCGCTATAAATTAGCTGCGGATAGAAGACGTTGAGTATTTCCTCCCTTTAAAGTCGGAGATAGAGTCTGGCTCTCCACCAAAAACATATGTCTCAAAGTGCCATGTATGAAGTTGGCTCCACGCTTTATTGGCCCTTACAGCATTTCTCGAGTCATCAATCCTGTATCTTTCAAGTTGCGGTTACCCACATACCTTCGTATTTATAACTCTTTTCACGCCTCCTTATTGAACCATTAAGGATCAATCATTTCTCTTCAGTATCATCCTCCACCATTCATAGGATTCATCAGGAGTAGGAGTTTGAGCTTAAACAAATCTTGGATTCTAAGTATTATAAGGGTGGCCTGAAATATCTGGTAGATTGGAAGGGTTACGGCCCTGAAGAACAGTCATGGGTATGGTCCTCCAACATCCACGCACCAAGGTTATTGGAGAGATTTCATAAAAAGTTTCCTTTGAAGCCCAATAATAGGCATGCAGCGCCCACCTTTAAAGGGAAGGTACTATCACAGACCGGGCGATCGGGCCATATACCTGATCCCCGGCATACTTACCTGCTCTTGCCGTTCGCTCGGTCTGGGCTGGGCACCGCCATCTTTCCGGGTCTGCGTATGCACAGACCCGATCTGTCAATTCTTTTGTCCCTCTCCCTATTGGTTGGAGTTTAGGCTCCAAAGTTTAAAAGGCACCTCCTCCCTGTCCTCAGTGCCTGAACTTCATGTTCATGTTACCTTCCATGGGATTCTGACTCCTGTACTTCTCCTCGTCTGAAGAGCTGACACTCTACTCACTGCATCGCTTCTCCTCTATTCCTGAGTACCTGTTGACTATTGAACTGTTTTCCTACCGCCATCCTAGTGGTAATCAGTCGTCTGCAGAGCTGACACTCTACAGTGCTTCTCCTCTGTTCTTGCATAACCTGCTGGCTGAATGCTGTAACATATCATCACTATTCCTAAGTAACCTGCTGACTACTAACCTGTACTCCTGCCGCCATCCCAGGGGTAATCAGTCATCTGCAGAGCTGACACTCTCCTCTTAGCTTCCTACTCTTGTGGCTTGTTTCCCTAATATCTAGTCGCTTCCAGTAGGGGCCGCGACCTGCAAGGAGGGGCAGCTAAGTCCAAACCGCCTTGCGGCTGGTCCCTGGTGAATACTTCTTCCTTGTTAGATCCCGCTCCTTACTGGGACTTGTATTTAGTCTCCGGCTGATTCCCATTCATTTGCCATTCCTACTGCAGAACCGTGACCGAGGCTCGTGACACCTTAGCTAATTTATCAATTTTTACACATATAACCACATGAAAACACACCAAAAGTGCACTTTGTCTCTTACACTTAGTAATTTATTATTAGCTATAATTAACCAGGTGCATAATAGCCATTATTGTCTCCACCACCCTCCACATAAGGGTTTCCACCCATGTACATTTCTAAATATCTTCCTTCATTATGCAGTGTGTGTGTGTGTGTGTGTGTGTGTGTGTGTGTGTGTGTGTGTGTGTGTGTGTGTGTGTGTGTGTGTGTGTGTGTGTGTGTGTGTGTGTGTGTGTGTGTGTGTGTGTGGAAAATGTTTAAAACATTACATGAATTGTGCATAAAAGATTTGCTGTAATTTCTAAACAAAAGAGAGTACTCATTTTGTTCTATGGTTTGTTATTTGAATTTACTTTTAGTAGTTTTGTACATATTTATAGACCCCGCTATAAGGCACAGACAGCTCAAAATGTATCTTTATTTGCAAGAAATGCCCCAATTACGCATCCATGCTATTCACTTTACTAAGGTCAAGTGTTTGCTGACGGTACACACTTGTTCCTGTGCCTCAAACAATGTTAGCCTATAAAACTAGACTCTTAATTGTTGAATGTACCTAGGTTTTTGCTGGATTTTATATTGGGGGTGGGGGTAATGCTTGTGTATGTGTTTGTTTACAATCACCAGCAACTTGTAAACAATCATCATTTGAATTAAGGGTGTGCACCGGCCACTTTTAGGGTTTTGGGTTTTGGGTTCTGATTAGCTTGAGGTTTTGGGTTCTGATTTGTTTTTTCCAAAACACCTGACGAAAGGTTTTGGTTCTGATTTAGGGTTTTGGGTTCTGATTTATTTTTAAAAAAGCATAAAAAGTGCTAAAATCCATTTTTTTTTTTTTTTTTTCACTCCTACACTATTATTAACCTCAATAACATTAATTTCCACTCATTTCCAGTCTACTCTGAACACCTCACACCTCACCACAATATTGTTTTTAGGCCAAAAGGTAGCTGGATGACTAAGCTAAGCGACACAAGTGGGAGGCACAAACATGTGGCCCAACACGTGGCAGGATCAGTGGACTTAAACAGCAGTACCACTGGACTTATACGGCAGGATCAGTGCCTTGCTTGCAGTCTCCTAGGTAACGCAAATAATCTGTACAAATATGCACACAGGGGCATGGCCAGTAAAATATGGAACACATACTTTATGGATAAATAATGTCACTTCATTCCTGTTGCATGAGGGAAAAACAGGAAAGTCAAAGGCGACAGGAATAGACTACAATTTTTAGGAGACTTCCTAGAATTCAGGAAAAGTTGAGAATATTTGTGCACAATAGGTTTCAGGTATGATTTGTTATAAAACAGAATGCAACACCCCACCCCCCCCCACACCATCACCACAAGACACACACACACAGACACATACACACACCTTTCAGGAGGGACTGTATCCTACTAGTCTGCCCACACTATCTACAAGGGATAAACTTACCTACAAACATTTGTGGACACAAAGTGATCATATGGTCACTTCATTCATAAGAGTTTGCAATGGCATCATTACCTACCATTGATATATTAGACACTACCTCTATGATACTATTCACTAACTATGATAACAATATTTCCTTTTTTTGAGTGTTATAAAGTGTATTTCATATATGATGAGTAAATGATAACAATAAACATATCAAACCACCAAATCTGATCTCACCTCGCTAAAGAAATTATCCTCTCAGGATTAAGTTGAAGCAGATTTTGTGCAGAATTGTATAAATGAAGCGCAGACTTCCCGAGCTCTGTCACTGTGCTTTGCCTCGGCTGCAGTGTACACTTCGCTGGAAGCCTGGCCCTCTCCTCCAGTCACAGTGTGAGATCCCTCCCCCGGATTCTGCATGCTCTACCAATCATTACAATTAAGGAGTGGGTGGAGTCGGATCTCGCGAGATCCAACGGCGTGATGACGAGGTTTTGCCTGGTTCTGAGGTTCGTGATCGGCGGGAACCCCCGAACAGTGCTCGGATCCGGGCTCGGATCGGCACTCTTCGGGGGGGGGGGTTCTGATTTACAAATTCCGGACCCGCTCATCTCTAATTTGAATGCAACTTTGGAAACACATTGCTGGCCCATAAAACAGTAATGTTGGGGTTTGGATATTTTGGTGTTTTAAGTTATGGTGAGTCAGTGTACTAATTTTACAGTGTACTTTCAAACAACAAGCGGTGGTAGTCACATTCAGATCACCGACATAGTAAAACCCTACAAAATAATGGCGAATGTAATAAACCCGATAAATAAAAAATTCACACCTAAAAATGACAAACTACATCCCCGACATATGCTCTACATGACTGCTATATTAATTGATTGAAGGAAATGCCGGGACTTGGTATTTACATCACTAATGTGCATGACAGTGAGATTTTTGGAATTAAAGCGGCAATACCATCACTCGCCACATTTACCATCCCATTAAAAGGTTAGGGTTAGGGATATAGATAGGGATAGGAATAGGAATAGGGTTATTATGTTGCAAATTATAATTGTGGATTCGAATAACATCCTAAATGCAGCGACTGATGGTATTGCCTCTTTAATTCCGAAAATGTCACTGTCGCGCACATTAGTGGCGTAAATACCAAGTCCTGGCATTCACTTCAATTCAATAAATCAGTCGTGTAGAACATATATCGAGGATGTACTTTATGATTTTTCAGTTAAGTCTGAATTTTTTATTTATCGGGTTTATTACATTCGCCATTCATTTTGTAGGCGTTACTATGTCGGTGATGTCAGCATCGCTTAAACGTACCCAACTCACAACAATGTCTGCATAATTGAACCAAAAAAGACAATCAAACATTTTCCCCAAAAATTCTAAATAAATTCTCATTAGAGATTTAACAAATTTGGATTTACAACAAAAACAAAAAAAATTAAATCATTTTTTTTTTGCGCCTCTTTGAGGCGGAAACATGGGCTTTAATTCTTGCCACGCGTGATGTTGAGGGCTTGGAGGAAGCATCAGAACTCTTTTGCTCAACAGGTTCTGACCGACGGCGTGATGAACTGGCAGGGGCCTGGGCAGGGGGGTAGGCATTGGCCCTTCTGAGAGATCCTGGAGGGGAGGTGTTGTGTGAGAATGGAGTGGGCCGGTAGCGGCCAATTACGTCATTTTGGCCCAGCCCCTGAGACACAATGACATCAAAATGACACGATTCACCAAGAATCGCATCATGAAGGCTCCGATCCTGCCAACATCACTAAGAAGTGGGTAGATGCGGAGAACAGTCTGCTCTCCCAGGAGTCCAGGAGACCTACCCGGAATTCAGGAGCAAGTAAATAAACAATGTTCTGATAAAATAGAAGTATCTATATACCCTGCTTATTAGGTGTTGTGAAAACTTACCATCCATCTGTCCTTCCCATTTGCCAGTATCTTTACAATGCAAGTGATATTTTTGCAAGCATACATTCTAGTAATGCAAATAGTAATATGGCTCCTCTCATTGTTTCTTAGTTTTTAAGACTACGAAGCGCTTTGATGTTAATAGGTTTGATTTGAGTTTCTCCATATTCCTTGTCTCTTTAAAAAGTGTTTAACCGTTTGTGTACTTTGCTGATTGTCACAATCTGATTTTCTAAGGGAAAATTAATCTGCATGTTGTTTGTTTGCTAAAATACCATTTATTTGCATGCTTTCAAAGTTTATATTAAACAAATAATAATTGCTATAACTAAAATACAGTATAAAGATAGCCTTAATGTAGCTATAATTACCTTTAAGTCAAATAGAAATTTCTTTCTTGTTTTTTGTTTATGTCTATGAGCTGGGATCTATAAAAGGCTGCTTACAATTTCACAATTGTTCCATAATTTTCTATCACTTCTTCCTTTACCTCAAGGAGGGCACCCTTTTTAATCTCCTTTCACTTACCTTCCAGAGTAAGGCACCACTCTTCACTACCTGCAGAGCATGGGAACATCAAAATTCCATTCGCCTCTGAGCAGAATTAATATACAGGATTAGAGATGTATGAAACTTCAGAAATTCTATTGGATCTCATTGGCCTGACTTTGGCAACAAAGTGTGCCGAAAGTTTAATTTTCAGTATTGTGAATTAATAAGCTTGCTCCGCAAAACTAAATCTGTTGGCAACACTTGGTCCACCAAACCTCTTCCATTGTTCAGTGGAAGCACTATCATCTTGCCCCACAAACGCGTACACTTTGGAAAAAATCAGGCACACGTGCAATTTTGAGGCACGTGATGTCACTAGTGCACTGCATCTGGGAAATTTTATGCAATATAAATGACTTTTAAGGGCCTGATTCATTAAGGACTTTACAGGGTGATACGTCATGTGCACAATTACTCTGTGCACGCCCATGGCTCGGACCATACGCCACAGAATGCAGCAGCTTACAATTCATCCTTGAGCTCAAAGGACACTTATGACTAGAGATGCTCACTCACCCCCGTGTTTTGGTTTTGGTTTTGGATCTGGATTACCGTCGTGTTTTGGTTTTGCCAAACCGCCCTTGCGTGTTTTGGTTTTGGTTTTGTTTGGTTTTGTTTTGCTATTTTTGAAAAAAATACAATTTTTTTGGTCTAAAATAACCTAATTTAGTGCTCCACCAGTTTCTTGGATAAATGAGGTAATTCGAAAGCTAATAAATTATGAAAAAAACAGTTTAATCCCTGGTAGGCCGTCCTTAATTCTAACACTTGCCTGCAAATTATACAGACAAACCTGGTTGTCTACCTCCTCCATCTTTGACTATTGGCAATGTAGCCTTCGTCTTTGGGTGTATATTACACCCTCCACTTGAAGTTAAATAGGAAAAAATCAGCCTGCATTGACTGTACGTTAAATAGAAATGGCCAAAAGCAGTTTGGTACAATATAAAGAATAAATGGACCAAGGTAGTTTTGTGGCTGTCTATGACCCCCCCCCTCAACTTGTAGTTAAATAGAAAAAAAGCAGCCTGCATAGACTGAACAATATAAAGAATAAATGGACCAAGGTAATTTGGTGGCTGTCTATGACCCCCCCTCCACTTGTAGTTAAATAGAAAAAAGCAGCCTGCATAGACTGTAGAATTAGAATATAAAAATAAATGGACCAAGGTAGCTTGGTGGCTGTTTATGACCCCCCCCCGCCCTCCACTTGTAGTTAAATAGAAAAAAAGCAGCCCACATAGACTGAACAATATAAAGAGTAAATGGACCAAGGTAGTTTGGTGGCTGTCTATGACCCCCCCCTCCACTTGTAGTTAAATAGAAAAAAAGCAGCCTGCATAGACTGTAGAATTAGAATATAAAAATAAATGGACCAAGTTAGTTTGGTGGCTGTTTATGACCCCCCCCCCCCCCCTACCTGCCCTCCACTTGTAGTTTAATAGAAAAAAAGCAGCCTGCATGGACTGTAGAATTAGAATATAAAAAGAAGTGGACAAAGGCAGTTTGGTATCTGTCTGCATCAGACCCCCTCTCCACTAGGTGTAAAAGAGAAAACTATTCAGCCATTATAGAGTCTAGAATAGAAATAGAAATTGAGAAAGGCAATTTGGTATCTGTCTGCATCATAATCATCAACATCATCATTAGTGCCCTCGTCGCCTACACAAATCTCCCCCTCATCCTCTTATACCACTCGGGCTGTTCAGGCACACATCAACAGAACTGCTGAAAGGGCCCTTTTTTATGGGTACACTAACAGAATGCTCACGATTAGACATACCACTGTTGGATGGACTCTCCACAGGGATTGGTGTCATTTCTGATTCAGAGCATACATTATCCTCTAATGCCTTTCTGTTTTCTTGCAGCTCGGCTTTCACGCGTAACAGTAGTTGTGCACCACTTTTAGATTCCAAATTACTTGGTCTTGCTTGGTCACGAGTGACCGTACAAGAAGAAGGCTCGGTAACATTTTTTGATCTGCCACTAATAGAGAAAGGCAAAGGCCTCATTCTTTCTTTGCCACTGCGTGTGTAGAATGGCATGTTGGCAAAAAAATTTTTTATCGGCAGTTAACTTTTCCTCAGTTACACTTCTTTTTCGCTTCAACACAGTAATTTTTTTTTTGGTGTGTGTTTTTTTGCCTGATTTAAAAAGACTATGTACTTTGACATCGCCTTTCCCAGATGACGTACTGGGAACACTACCATCAGGACTGGTGATAGAACCTGGTTGCTGATTCTGCTCATATGTGGACTGCTTTGAAACCATTTTAATGAGCCCAAACTGCTTGTAGTGCAAAAAATTGTAGAAATACTGCTGACAAATATGACTTTTGACAGCCAGAAAAATTACTGTAAAACACTGGGGAATATGGGACACCCCAAAAGCACTTGGAGTGCAAAATATTGTTTTAATACTGCTGACAAATATGACTTTTGACAGCCAGAAAAATTATTGTTTCACACTGGGGAATATGGGACACCCCAAAAGCACTTGGTGTGCAAAATATTCTTTTAGATACTGCTGACAAATATGACTTTTGACAGCCAGAAAAATTAAGGTTTCACACTGGGGAATATGGGACACCCCAAAAGCACTTGGAGTGCAAAATATTGTTTTAGATACTGCTGACAAATATGACTTTTGACAGCCAGAAAAATTATTGTTTCACACTGGGGAATATGGGACACCCCAAAAGCACTTGGAGTGGAAAATATTGTTTAAGATACTGCTGACAAATATGACTTTTGACAGCCAGAAAAATTAATGCAAAACACTGGGGAATATGGGACACCCCAAAAGCACTTGGAGTGCCAAAAAGTGAAAGAAAAAAAAAGCCTCCTCTATCCTCCTCTCTTACTGCTCTAACAATTGCTAATATAATTGGTATTAATATTAGAATTGTATAGAATAGAATCAATAATGTATACAATGATTGCTCTCTCCCTGCGCTAATACAGCCTCTGACCTAACCCTGCTCTCTCCCTCTGTCAAATGGCGATGGATTGCTGTGGAGGCTGGAATTTATGCTTTTCAAGTCTCGCGAGAACCGAGCTCAGAAATACGAATACGTCACAATGACGTTTTGTCTCGATTTCGATACCGAACGGGCGGGAGAGTACTGAGCGTGCTCAGCTCGGTACTCGGATAGGCGAAATTCGGATGGACTCGGATCTCGGGGAACCGAGCCTGCCCATCTCTACTTATGACAGCTTATTATTTCATAGGTGGAATGGGGTAGGAAGGGGTGGATGCAAGTAGTCACAGTGTGAGGGATAGGGTGGTATCTAAATATAATGTGTGAGGGGAGGAGGAGTATCTTACTATAATGTCTATGGGAAGGGTGGTATCTTGCTATAATATGCAAGGGAAGTGGGAGTATCTTACTTTAAAGTTTGAGGGAAGGGGGGTATCTTATCACCAAGACCAATGCCAAGCATCAGACGGAGTGGTGAAAATCACACCAACACTGGACTGTAAAGGAGTGGAAACGTGTTCTGTGGAGTGACGAATCACGCTTCTCTGTTTGGAAGTTAGATGGGTGAGTCAGGGTTTGGCGGATTCCAGGAGAACCTTACCTGCCTGACTGCATTATGCCAACTGGGAAGTTTGGTGGACTAGGGATAATGGTATGGGGCTGTTTTTCAGGGTTTGGGCTAGGACCCTTATCTCCAGTGAAGGGCAATCTTAATGCTTCAGCATACCAAATAATTTTGGAAAATGCTATGCTTCCAACTTTGTGGCAACAGTTTGGGGAAGGCCCTTTTTTATTCCAACATTAATGTGCCCCAGTGCACAAAGCAAAGACATGCTTTGATTGTTATGACCATGGCTAGTAGATGAGCCTTTAGAACCAAGTTATGAGAGGTCCTCACCTTTAGCAGCCACTTTTCCCATAGAACTGATGTTGTTCAGAGGTACTCAGATGCCCCCAGGACTTTGGCTCTAGGGTAGTTGATGAAGAGTATATAAATAATCTATTCTTTTATATCTCATTTTATAATATATATATCAGAATTGAGCTACAATTGAATTATAAGGTGACCAGGCACAAAGCTCTTCTCCCCCACCTGTTACTATGGAACTTGAATACCAGAGAAACAAGTTTTGAGCAGTTGGTCAGATTAACATGTGAAAGGCTGTGGTCTGTTTCCTGTGGAAAGGTAAACTCCGCCTACAAGAAAGGTTTTTGATACACGCTACACAGGAAGAAATTTTCTTTTCGTGCCCTGCTCCCAGCCTGATAAGTCATGCAGACAGACCTTCTAGCTGGACATGCAGGAAAGTAAGTTGCCTGAGGGCCTTGTGCCCTGGCTAGCAGGATAAATGTTATAATGGAGTTTTTGAATGAGATGAATGAAAGGTGAGTGAATCTGGAAATATATAGTTTGTAATGTATTTTTGAATGGAGGGTGGTCAAATCTGGACACATATGTGGTAGAGTATATGAAAATGAATGATCATTTGTCATTGGTCATATGTAAGTTTGTATACAGATGGTAAATGTGAATGGAATTGTCTGAGTTTAGTGCAAGAGTCATTTAGAGCTTGTGTTGGTTTTAAAAGGTCAGACTTTGGTTTGGTATGGATAGTGTTACATAACTACATGCCTTGTAATAATGTTGCAATGTTGTGGAGATATAACATAGTTAATGGTATTCTGTTAGTCTGATTTGTATGTGATTATGTAGTCTAATAAGAACTGGGCCCTATTGCTATGAAAGTTGCATTGGCAGTAAATTAGGCCATTACAAGCCCATGTTATTAAGATGGCTGACAATGTGTTGACTCCTGTAATGCTGTAGAATTCCTGGAGTTCCTGTTATATTTAGGATGGATTGTTGGTTTAAATGGTAGCATTTGTGACTGTTGCAAAAGATATTTAGAATAGATTTCTTTTTTGTAAAAGAGATATTTTTTTATTGAATTTACAAGTAATTATTAGAGGTTTAAGAACTGAGCCATGTTTATTGATAGGATTGTTCAGGAAGTGGTCAGATTGTTAAAAGGTAATTTGTAATGGAAAACTTTGAAATCATTTGGTTTATTGCTGAAGAAACTGAAATAGTTAATATGGTAACATGGAGGTGATCTAGAAGATGCAATGTAAAGGGAACGTAGATAGTGAATAATGGCTGTTGGACTTTGACTGAGATAAGTGATATTAAATAATAGGAGAATATATGGTAACTGTATATATGTGAGACAAATGGAGTCTTGCCTATGTGTTCTCCCTCCCCCACAGGTCTCCCCCCTCCTCCCCCTACACACACACACACAATGCATTCACACACCTACAACAATAGGTAAAGTTTAACACACACAATGCATTCACACACCTTTAGACAATAGTTAGTCAAAACACACACACAATGGCTTGTATATTTATATAACAGGCAATAAATGTAATGTATTGCACCAAAATCTATACTTTGTGTAAAATATTGTTACACTTTATACTGTTTTTTAATATATACATAAGTTTTACAATTAGAATGTTAATAATACAACACATTTTAAATAAAACTATATTTTGTGCGTAGTTTTTCTTGAAGATATGAGCATAAGCTATTATATGAATATTGCTCCTGCGGATTTAAGGGAAAAAAAATTATATTTCTTAGGTTAAATCACAGTTACCTTTGCGAGGAGTGGGCTGATGGTAATAGTCATATATAACGGTATTAAATGGTCATCCATACATTTGCCAGATTATTAAGGAGATTAAAACCCCATAATACCCTTAGAAATCCTTTTACAGTAGTAAATGCTTATCAGTATAACCGCGGTACAGGATGGAAGTAATCGTAATACTGGAGGCTGATTTCGGGACAGGCCAGGGTTGAGGATCAGAAACAATAAACATGGGCAGGTACAGGCAAATGGTCCGGACTGGTGGCAATTAACAAGGAGTCAAGATAACAAGGCAGAGGTCAGGGCAGCAAACAGGTAATCAAGGTCCAGGAAACAAGTAAAGGGTCATGCACAGAAATCAATCCAAGGGAGGCTAAACTCTCCCTGCCTTAAATATTTAGATGGGCCATTCAGGAAGGAGGAAACACAGGGCTGACAATCAGCCACAGGAGGCTGCTAATTAAAACTATTAGGCTGCAATTGGTCATAGGCATGACCCTGGATCAAGTATGCATAATAATGAATGGCCGATTTTTATAATTAACAAAATTCCAACTGGAGTTAAATGCCCCCTCCTATCTCTCATAATGTGCAAATATAAAAAATAATGAATTTGCTTGCGCACGCGTACGGCTGTGGATCATGCTGGGATGTGGCGCTGACAGCAGTGAACGTCCCGACCGTTGTTCTGGCAGCGGTTGGGAAAGAAGAGGAAAAGACGTCCCAGTCGTCATGGTGACGGTCAGGGCACCACTGGAGCAAAGAGTCATGGCGGTGCACTCAACTTGTGACATTAATGAGTTTGGTGTGAAAGAAGTTGACTAGCCTTCACAGAGCCCTGACCTCAACCTCATCGAACACCGTTGGGATGAACGGAATGGAGATTGCGAGCCAAACCTCCTCATCCAACATCAGTGTCTGGCCTCATAAATGCCCTAAAGAATGAATGGGCGCAAATTCTCACAGAAACACTCCAACATCTTGTGGAAAGCCTTTCAAGAAGAGTGGAAGCTGTTATAGCTGCAAAAGGGGGACCAACTTCAAACTAAAATATATGTATTTTAATAGAATGTCATTAAAGTCCCTGTTGGTGAATGTCCATGTAGTGTATGTGGCAAAGTAATTTGAATTACAGTGCTGAGAGGAACTGATTTTGTGACAATTAACTAATATCAGAAATACTAGCTGGATGGATAGGGATATTACAGGATTAACACAATACAAACACAGAAATAAAATGCAAAGATCATTACATAGATATGTGCTATGATTAAATGCTTAGCAGACCAAGAGACTATGCAGTTTTTGTGGATTAAAGGGGTCATGCATGGTTGAACGCAAAAAAAAGAATATCTTGCGCTCTTAAAAAATGTTCCCAACTTCGGCATATGTAAAGCTGGTAAATAAATTAAAAAAGAATGAACCCATGCCATCCAGAAAGGACAAACAACCCTAATGCTGCCTGGTACAAGCAAAATCAGTGGTGGGGCGGGGAGGGGGCTATGAAAATGATGGTGCCCTCCTCCCTAAATTACCAGAACCAGCACTATGCTTTGCTAGCTAATGCCTGCTTTGCTCCGCAGTTGGCACTGTAGCAGGGAAACCTGTAGTGTCAACCATCCCTAGGCTAGGTACTGGATTACCTATGGTAATAAGTTGAATAAAAGTAGTAAGAAATGTTTTGCCTGTGTTGCACCACAGGCTGTCATTAAGTGATAGGGCATGGTAGCTCAGAGCTAAGAATTAAGGCCATGGGAAATCCGCCGGTTATAAAAAAAGACTGGCAGAGAGGCTAGGACTTCAGCAATGATGGGTCTCCATATGGAGGTGTTTGTGCATGTTTTATTTTTTTTATTTTTTTCCTGCAGGTGAATTATAGTTTTAACAACAAGATCCCCTTGGATCTATGGGTTTAGGGAAAAGATGCCAGGACTGATCTAAATGAGTAATAAAATGAGTAATAAAGGGTAAAGAAGGTTGTGCCCAGGTGTTTTATTGAAAAAAAAATTTTTTTCTTTTGTGTGTTTATTTACATTTTTCTCTCCTGCACTACAAATCGCAGTAGGCCGGAATGGGTTCTGAGTACCTTAGCGTACATTCTTTAAAGCTTAAGATACACTTTTTGCATTCAACGCTACATAACCCCCTTATTTTACAAAAACTACAGTCTCTTGGTCTGCTAAGCATTATATTGTTGCACATATCTATATAATGATTATTGTATTTGATTTCTGTGTTTCTGTTTTGGTAACCCTGTACAATCCACATGCCAGCTAGTACTAAGTAAAAGTGATATAATTTTGATAAAATGCATAGTGTTGATTACCCCCTCAAATGCACTCCCCTCTTTGTTTAAACATCCCCACATATACAAACCATAAAATAAAGACACGGACACCGACTTAAGTTTGGAATAAAAAGGTCCTTTTATTACATTATTATTTTTTAAATTATTTATTTATTTTTTTATTTTATTTTATTTTGTCTATCAAAACTATCAAAATGCTATAAACTATTTGGACCTTTTTCTTTATAGAGGTGGCGAAGAGCAAGGGCAGCCAGCTAAAACCAACATAAACCAATACGGTGGAAGATCGCCTCCTTTCCACCAACCCAGGTTAAAACCTTATCTATTGGCCGGTATATCTATTAGCCGGTATTATACATTATAGATTAACTCAATACCCTCTGAACTCAAACTGGTCAAGCCCTTTCTAGGCAAAACCTTATACTCCTTACCAGGGCCGCCATCAGGGGGGTACAGGGAGTACAGCAGTATGGGGCCCAGCAGCAGAGTGGGGCCCCACCAGCCCTGGGCCCAAATTTATTAGGCGAGGAGTCATCCAGAGTGAATAAGGGAAGTAGCAGGCGCTATTTCTAGGCAGCAGTTGTTCCTGAGATGTGAGCGGTGGTGTGGGGAGAGACCTCTGCACGTAACTAAGGATGTGGCAGTGGGCCCCCTTGTAGGCATGTTTGGCTCCACTCCCAAGATGTCGGGCCCCACAGTTTCTGCTATTTGCTCCAGCCTCAGGTGCCCGGCTCCCAGGCAAAGTGCCACGACAAGGCAGAGAGACTCTCTGCAGCATCGCTGACGTCATGTAGTTAATAACATGACAGTGCTGTCAATAGAGAGGAGTCGAAAGGAGACAGCAAGAAGACGCAGAGAGGTAAGTAAATTACTGCAGGGGTTAGATGGAGCTGGGGATGGGGGGGTGACTGTAGAGAATGGGGGAAGGCAAGCGGCTAGAGAATAATTAAAAAATGGAGATGGGGTGAGAGAAGCAAGGAGGGGGGCCCTGCCTATTACATTTGTACTGGGCCCCGCAATTTCTGGTGGTAGCCCTGCTCCTTACTAGAGTATCAACGAGTCTAATAACATTGAGGGAACCAAGGCTATATCGCCAACATTTAAGTACCGTATGTTTAACAACCATATGACTGCCATGCTCTCCTGCCACAGCCGAGTGCCCTACGGACCACGCGGCCCGCCACCTAAAGAAAGAACTAAACCCTTGAGCTCTGAAAAAATCCTCTCTATAAACAAAACCGTTCCTTCTGGCGACAAATGAACCCCATCCGCTCTAAAAAGATGCCTCTTGTCTACTGTTAACCCAGGATGACTAATGACAACCCCCTGCATGCCCCTAACGTTCTGCTTCGCGTATCCGTTTATCTTTTTAACCACCTTTATCAATGTGACCGGGGGAATAGATGACCTCCAGGACAACCGAGGTATTATGTTAGACCAACAAACCCTCATTGAAGGCCAACGGGCGTGTATTTGTGCAAGATCTTCACGAATGTTAATGATTAAATCAAGGGACTTGCCCTTTCCCACATCATTACCTCCCAAATGAATCACCACTATATCCGGGATACCGTGATCTTCTATTTCTTCACCTAACGTGGGAATCAACGCCGCCCATACCATGCCCCTTTTACCCAACCAGCGGATGTCAACTGGGTGTGTGGAACCGGACCACCTATCCACTATTCTGTGTTTAGCTGCCCAAAAGATAAACAAATGACCCACGACCCATATTGACACGGCTCTCAGGTATATTCCACAATATTAATGTACAGAAACAATGATGCTGGTAAACTTAAATATTTATTGTGAATACAGGCAGGGGTGGATCTCAGTGGCTGAAGGGCCAGGCAAGGGATGAAACAAAATGTCCAGGAATGATAATCAAAACAAAAGTCTTTTAAACTTGCCAGGCTCCAGAGATGCAGAGTGAAATCAGAGTGAAGTCCAGGTAATTATAAATAGCAAAATCCAGGGCTGTAACATACACAGAGTTCCAGAGCTGAAACACAAACAGACATCCAGAGCTGTAACACATACAATGAACCAGCAGGGAATTATTGCCACGGGTCAGCCTTTATGGTCTGATGATCAGCATAACATTTAACAGCTGAGTGAGGACACAGAATCCACATAGCGGCCACTAGTGGGTAAAACTCAGAACTGCACCTGTAGGGACTTAGTGCAGAAAAGCATCAGGCCATAACAGTGCGCCCCCCTAAACAAAGCGGATTCAAGATGCTTTTTTTTCATTTCCTCTCCAAAATCTAGACAACAGATTTTTTCTTCTTACGGGCTTTGGAACGATGACTTTTCTTTTCAGATGCAGATCTCCTGACCGGAGCGGAGCATATAGCTGCTTTAGGAGCTGAAATATCGGCAGATGCTGGAGCTTGCATTAGAGATAATGTTGGTTCCGGTGAAGATATAGAAGTTTCTATGATATCAGAGGCTGTGTCAAAAAGAGAGGGTGGTCCAAATTTCTTTACCACTGCACCGATGAAGATACTGGTATGATAGAGAATGGGGTGATCAGATTCTATCAAGGACAGCGCCCACTCCAGAGCCTTTCCTTTAAAACCCATTAGTATGGTAGCTACTTGATTAAAGCTATTAGCATAATAAGTGGGATTGAAACGGAAATTATTGAAACACTGCCGTGTAAGAGCACAAAATTGATCCAGGTCCCCATCAAAAGGCAGAGGCTGAAACATGGGAAGGTCACAAGCGGTAGCCTTGGCAATTATAGCACAGGAGTCCATGGGTGGGCACTCAGAAGACTTTGGCTGTGGGTTGGCAAATGTTACCTCGGACTGGGCACCTGACTCACAAGGCTCGGACTGGGCACACATCTCAGGGATCTCGGATTGAGCACATTCATCTGAAGGTCCGGACTGGGCACACAGCTTGAACTGGACAGCGGTAGGAGGAGCCTCGGATGCGGCAGCACTGTGAGGAGCCTCAGACGCGGCAGCACTGTGAGGAGCCTCGAACGCGGCAGCACTGTGAGGAGCTTCGGACGCGGCAGCACTGAGTAAGAACTCGGGCTGGACCACGTAGACTGGCAACTCGGGCTGGACCGCATAGACTGGCAACTCGGGCTGAACTGTATTGATCAACAACTCGGGCTGGACCTTCAATAATGTCTCTTGAGCGGACTGAAAGGGTAGCGCCTTCTCTGAAGCAGATAGTATCTCAGGACTGGAAACAGAGGCTGGAAGCTTGGCACAGGAGCTGGAAGCAGGAGCTGGCACCTCAGGACAGGAGGCGGAGGCTGGCACCTCAGGACAGGAGGCAGAGGATGGCACCTCAGGACAGGAGGCAGAGGCTGGCACCTCAGGACAGGAGGCAGAGGCTGGCACCTCAGGACAGGAGGCAGAGGCTGGCACCTCAGGACAGGAGGCAGAGGCTGGCACCTCAGGACAGGAGGCAGAGGCTGGCACCTCAGGACAGGAGGCAGAGGCTGGCACCTCAGGACAGGAGGCAGAGGCTGGAAGCTTGGCACTGGAGGCAGGAGCTGGAAGCTTGGCACTGGAGGCAGGAATAAATGATGGAACATAAACAAATTTGGAATGCAGAGAGGAAACAACAGGGGATGGATCAGTAGGCTGACGTGGTCTACGGATAGGACAGTCTTGTAAGAAGTGCTCTTTGCTGGCACAGTACAGACACAATTTGTTTGTTATTCTGCGCCGCCGCTCCTCTTCGGAGAGATAGGGGCGTGGACCACCTGTGAACCGGGAATTAGTTAAACCATAGTTCTTAGTAAACTGCAAATTTGTAGGCGCACAATTACAACGTGCTGCTTGCACAGATTCCACAGCAGAGAGGGTTGGTGGAGACAAATCACTTGCTTCTGCATTAGAAGAGACAGAGTCTGACAGCCTTCTGAGTGGGTCCATAAGCAAGGTAGAAAACTTAGCCAGCTAGGAGCGTAGCAGGATTATGTCCATTTGTAATGCCTGTAGCATAGATGAGTCTGCAAAAGCTGACACAGGTGTGGCCCCAGCGAGATCCATGAAGTTTGGCTGGTTCATTCTGTCACGGCTCTCAGGTATATTCCACAATATTAATGTACAGAAACAATGATGCTGGTAAACTTAAATATTTATTGTGAATACAGGCAGGGGTGGATCTCAGTGGCTGAAGGGCCAGGCAAGGGATGAAACAAAATGTCCAGGAATGATAATCAAAACAAAAGTCTTTTAAACTTGCCAGGCTCCAGAGATGCAGAGTGAAGTCAGAGTGAAGTCCAGGTAATTATAAATAGCAAAATCCAGGGCTGTAACATCACAGAGTTCCAGAGCTGAAACACATGCAGAGTTCCAGAGCTGAAACACATGCAGAGTTCCAGAGCTGTAACACATACAATGAACCAGCAGGGAATGATTGCCACGGGTCAGTCTTTATGGTCTGATGATCAGCATAACATTTAACAGCTGAGTGAGGACACAGAATCCACATAGCGGCCACTAGTGGGTAAAACTCAGAACTGCACCTGTAGGGACTTAGTGCAGAAAAGCATCAGGCCATAACACATATCCTTGTCCTCTTCACCGAAGAACCTAGAACAACATAAATAGTCTCATCAAATCATACCCGTATCTGAGAAATGTGCGCCACCAACAAAACAACCGTATTCAAAAACTGCTATCAACTTGCTGAGGTATCCCCTCCCTACAAGAGGGGCCACCCCAACTCAATTCGAATATTTGAAACAGGAAAAAACCCTACCATTAGCTTCACTTCAAACCCTCTATGAGAGCCATCTGCTCTAAAAGCAATTAATTTTATTTCTATTTTGTCTCGTTTATTAAATGCTGAAATTATTTTATTCTTTAATTCTTAAACAAAATGAAAAGGAAAATTGGTAACCCATATGAAGGTAAAAACCCCTTATTACCCCGGGAGGCACACACACTAATCAGGCCTTGCCAAGGAAACAAGAGGGAAAATCCCTTCATGCCCCCGTTTAACACAGCGAGCAGCCATAGCCCTGAGTCACCAAGTGATAGACGAGAAAAGAAAAGATGAAAGCGATAAAGAACCATGAGAGACATAAGGAGATACAAGACCATATATATAAGAGCCCTTACAAGGCTCATTTATCCGGCCGGATATATTTCTTATAGGCCTGCGACTTCCAACTCCCTAACGCTTGAATCTCATTGACAGATGCCCCTCTAACTGCAGCGGCAGTGGCCGCCCCTATTCTGAAAGAATGCTTGCCATATTCAACAGGGTTGTGGCCAACCTCCCCAAGGGCCTGTTTTAACAGAGCGCTAAATTGAAATTTAGTTACTGGTGTACTGTCCCTATGACTTAACCACAAACCTTCCCCTGGGGGCCGAATCTTAGCAAATTGATTGGTCAGCATGACCGGGCATATGGATGTTTTCTGCTGCTCTGTAATCGCTAACCAATGTCCTCTGCCTTACTGATCCGTTTTTGACCTGACTATCTTACAACGTATCACATTAGATTGTAAAATAACATTTCTAAACAACAAAGCTCCCCCTATGTCGTTCTTAGATCTGGCTACCAACTCACTAACCCTAAAAGCTCCGTGATACGCCATTGAGAAAGCCAGCCCAAACAGCAAAGCCTCGTAATCATCTGTAGCTAAGTTATGCAAGACCTCAATCAATCTGGCTAAAATTTGCCCGTCAATCGGCCGGCGAGTGTCATTACTTATAGGCTGAATCCTGGACCAACCCTTCAATGCTTTAGTTATGATAAATGACTTTGTGGGATCCTGCGCGCTATTTAACTTAGCCACGAATGAAATACCAGCCAAAATGGACCCCATCTTTGCCCTAGAAACCCCTTCGTTATAACAATTCCACATAAAACCCGTAATAGAGGGAATCTGACCTGAAGCGTCGCTGTTGCAAGATGCGCGGTAACTCAACCAACGTTCCTATGCCCCTTGATAACACTTTCTAGTTGCCGGAGCCAAGGACGCTTCTGCTAGCCACCTTATCCCTAACGGACCATCTGCCAAACATAAGGAGGACACTGTAAGCCGGTTAAACGTGCCTGTGGGTCCAGAGATCTAAAACGTTGCCAGTCAAAACGAGAAAGAGCATCGGCTATTTGGTTATCCACGCCAGGGACGTGGCGTGCCTGAAAGGTAATGTCAAACTCTAAACATCTCAACACCAAGACACGCAGCAAATTGATTGCCGTGCGTGAGGAGGCGCTTTGCTTGTTGATAGACTGTACCACACCTAGGTTGTCACACCAAAAAACCACGCTCCTGCCGCGCAACCGGTCAGCCCACAGCTCCAAAGCCACAACTATGGGAAACAACTCTAATGTTAACAAATTTCGCACCAAACCTTCAGACCTCCATGACTGCGGCCAGGGTGCAGCGCACCATTCCCCTTGGAAAAAGGCACCGAAACCTTTCGAGCCTGATGCGTCTGTATGCAAATCCAAAGATGTACTTGCTACTGCGGGTGCTGGCCATACTCTTACACCGATAAAAACCGCTAGAAACCGCCTCCATACACACAAATCCTCCCTAATTTCTGCCGACAACCGCACCTGGGAATGGGGACTACGCAAGCCTGACGTTGCTAGCTGAAGCTTTCTACAAAATACTCGGCCCATAGGTATTACTCGGCAAGCAAAATTGAAAGAGCCTATCAATGATTGAACTTTACGCAATGCGCAAGACGGGGCCGCCAAAGCCTCTTCTATCAGGGACTGTAACTTAGCCACTTTATCAGATGGTAAACGACAACAACCTTCTATTGTGTCAATTTCAATACCTAAAAACGCCAGGCATGTGGCCGGGCCTTCGGTTTTATCTGCAGCTACTGGCACCCCCATCACACGAAATAGCGCTTGCGCAGCATACAATGTGTCCTTACAACAAGGGGAATTAGCCGGACCTATAAACAGGAAATCATCCAGATAATGCGCAATGCCGCGATGTCCCGACCCTGCCCCGACACACCAGTGGAGGAAGGAACTAAACGCCTCAAAATATGCGCACGACACTGAACAACCCATTGGCAGGCATCGATCCACATAGTACTCGTTCTGAATTCTAAACCCCATAAATTTAAAGGACTCGGGATGCAACAGGAGGAGGCGGAATGCCGATTCTATGTCCAATTTAGCCATCAGCGCTCCATTGCCAAATTCTCTCACTATGGTTAACGCATCGTCAAAGGACTGGTACACCACTGAGCTGATTTTTGGGTCAATTGCATCATTAACTGACCTACCCGCCGGGTGAGATAAATGCTGGATTAATCTGAATTTCCCTGGGGTCTTTTTAGGTACTATTCCCACCAGGGAAATGACTAGATCTTGAATGGGAGGGGATAAAAAAGGACCCACAATGCGACCAAGGCCTATCTCCTTCCCGACTTTTTCCGCTAGGATGTCAGGGTGCACATACGCGGAGCGAAGGTTTCTGGCGGCAGTACCTGCCACCCCACTATTTATGGGGAGACGAAAACTGAGGCGAAAACCCTCCCTAAGGAAAGAGGCCTGCGCCGCATCCGGCTAAAGGGCCAGCCATCTACAGAGGATTGGGAATATAATGGGGGAGTCTGCCTTAGACAGTACCCCCCGCCCCTCCCCGTCCCCTACCGACTCCGCCGGAGCCCCTAGGGCATTCTTTGAGGGGATGACTTCCTCTACAATTGGTGCAGACGTGCCTATACCGGCACGAATCCCCCCTCCCGCATGAATAATTGTTAAAGGCAAAGCAACGGTTTTTGGAAGACTGGGGAGCACTTCGTCTCCCCCATACGGAAACCTGGCTAACTGAGGAGGACCATACCCCATGCTCACCTCCCACACTTGAGCTCTATTTAACCTTAACCAGATCTCAACATCCTTAAAAGCCAGGGGCATATAAAGCTGGCCGTGCACCTTCTCACGAAACAGCTTATCGTACAACCTCTAGGTACGTGGGCGTTCACAACTATGCATCTCATTAATAAGGTGAAGATATTTCCATACGTCTATGATTGCGTCAGGTCTAGTTTCTAAATAACAAGCTGAAAAAACGCAATACCCTGTTAGCCAGTTCGAAAAGTTTCTGTATGCATCCTCCTCGACTCCCCCTCGCGCGCATGCAGCTGCCAACTCTTTTTGGGTGACCTTCGTCAGTTCGAATATATCAACATAATGACCCTTCTTAATCTTGTGCCTCATGCTGCGCCTAACTCCTATCAACAATGCCGTGTTTTCACATCTAACCAGGGGACCTCCTGCCAGAGTGGGAGACGCTGCATCCAGCCGATCTATGCTCTTCCTTTTAGCTCCCCCGAAGTGAGTGTTAAGGATTTTAATAAGCTTGCGCTGACCCTGCTAGGGGAAGATGGAGCTGACTCATCACTGGTGGTAGCTATGCTTGAACTGGACATGAATGTGTTGCTTATAGTAGAACCGTCATACTCACCGACCGCCCTGCCACCGAAGATGGCTGCATCTGTGAAACTGGATAAGAAGAAATGTTAGCACGTGGAGAAGACAGATTACGCAACTGCTGAGTCGTGACCCTGTCCGGGGTCAACACTGGGGGGGTGGACCATGAGATGACCTAGAAAACCCACCTGGGGGAACCCCTTGATCCCTATCCCCCCGTTGTCTAACAAAAGAAAGCGGATCCGTACCAGAAACGCAAGACATATTAACCAAGGAGGGTTGAGGGTAAGCATGTAAGTACTGACCAGATAAAGCTGGATAAGGGACCGACCACAAATTCCCCGCTTCAACTACAGACCCATAGCCCCTAGGGGGGTATGGCAATGACCAAGAGGGGGCAGGTCCCTCCGCCCTGGGTTGATTGCTGAAATTTCGTTGAAACAACCACATCACGGCTGGGTCAGAGACCAGAGGTCGGTTAGCAGCCGAACAAACAGGAGGGGACTGCTGATGGGACGCACCCCGGCTCCCAGGGGGGAACACAACCGGGGCAGGACTCAGCAACCCAGGAGCCCTATTAGATGATATCACCGCCCCAGCCTGAGACACAGCGCCTTGGCGTGGCGGATGGCTTAAACATACATTTGCAAATGTGTGCAACAAAGACTTTTGCATTTTTATCTACAGTAGAAATGGCAGATCTGTTGCTGGCTATAGCAGTGTGCTGGGGGAAAAAAATGTTGTGTGTATGTTCTTTGCAGGATAACCCCACCCTTTCAAGCACCTGTTATGGCCTATAAATTGATTTGAGCAGCTTCCACTTCTGTATTTGTCTGAGAGGCATGTTGGTGTCAGTAGCTGAGAGGGGGTACTGGCACTGAATTGCTGTTTGGAGGCTTCTGGGGTACCTCTTTGGTAAGTTGGCTCTCAATTTAAAAACACATATGTATGGCCCAAATATATGGGACTCTCATTGTTTAGAGTAGGACCATCCTATTAGTAAAAGCGCCTTGGCGTGGCGGATGGCTTAAACATACATTTGCAAATGTGTGCAACAAAGACTTTTGCATTTTTATCTACAGTAGAAATGGCAGATCTGTTGCTGGCTATAGCCGTGTGCTGGGGGAAAAAAATGTTCTGTATTTGGGGTCCTCTGCACCTGCTCCCCAGAAGGCTGGCTCTTGTCCCCTACATTAGCCAACTCACATACAGGGATAACGGGGGTGGAACTGGCGGGAACCCCGGCAGAGGGGGATTCTAAAGATGGCCGCCGGGAGACAAAGAGCGCCCCAGGAGCAGGGGAAGGAGATCCCCTGCCCCGGGCTCTGGCAGACTGCCTGATGCGCTGAATAGCTCCGGACACGAGTGGCCTCGCCGCCCGCTCCGGAGCCCTGGACCTCCTAACCCGACCAGGCCCCGCACCGCGAGCAACTCTCACGGCAGCCGAGTCACGTGGCCTGCGGGCGGCCGCACTGCCTCCCGGGAACATGTCCCCGCCGGGAGGACCCGGCGTGTCTACTTGACCCTGGGCACAGCGGGAGGGGGAAACCACAAGGGGCAGCCTGAGCTACAGGCGCAGACAGCGCCGACGGGGGAGGAGGGGACCCGGCAAACCTGGCGGTTATGGACCGGGACCTTCTAGGCCGTGATGATGCCATAACCAGAGGGGGGGGATATGAGCAAATGAAAGAAAAAGGAGAAAAATGGACAGAAGAGGGAGGACAAAGGGCAGAAAAGGAAGATAGAGAGAGAAAAAGAAACAAACCAACACAAGAACACAGAGCTACAATAACAAGGGGAGCCAGATACTACGCCTGATGCTGCAGCTTATACGGATCCAGGAAACAGGAAGCTCTCTCCTTCTCCCACTGCTTGATATATTCTTTAAATGACACTCCCACTTCCTCCCTATTGGCTGATTCCATCACAGACTTAAACCCTCAGTGGTAAGTAACATTATCAGCTTTACAACACATGATTTTAAACTCCTTCGGCTAATGGCCTCTCTCATAATTTTGGTTATTTATCACAAATGTATATCCTCCCAGCACTCTAATTGAAATGATTTTGCTGCATATGTCAGACAGAATGGATGGTATATATACATGTATATATCCACAATATATATATATATATATATATATATATATATATATATATATATATAAAAATAGTGAAAAGACAACGGCGCTCAGTGTAGATTAAAACAACACGTGAACAAACGTGCTCATAAGCATATAAAACCACATACAGTAGGCTGCTTCACTTTTTGTACATCAGATTGCAGATGTAAACCTATAGATAAAAAATAAAAAAGAGAGAAGCGCCAAACATAGTGTATTATCACCAATTAATTAGTGTAAGAATAATTATTCCAAATTGGCCCCGTACCAGAATATAAATGATAAATTGCCCATCTTTATGATATTCCACTGGAATCCAGAACTTGCCTCTGAGTGGATTTCACACTAGGGCTCAAATGGAAATAACAACACAATAGAGTTGTACATTCATGACAAGTGCATAATTTTATAGAAAGTAGTAAAATTTAATAGACATGGCACGTTCCAATAAGACAAATAAATTGCCCGTACATTGAATAAAATATAAGCAGGCTTATCTGTGATAGAAAGTTCACAATTAGTCCAAGCATAAACCGAAAGTAGGATAGAGACTCCCTCTCCACTGCTGGCTGGAACACTCAGAAAAGAGCACTGCCTCCTTGACGCGTTTCGTCCACAATAGACTTTATCAAAAGGGTATATTTATATATATATATATATATATATATATATATATATATATATATATATATATATATATATATAGATATGCATATATTGATACACATAAGCTACATCAAAATATCAAATGTGGAGTAGTTGTACCACACTTAGGAGATGCATATATAACTTAAAAACACTACACACAGTGCAAAGAACATATCTGTGTAGCAGAAGAGAATGCACTATGACACCAAGCAGCAGAGGGTGTTGTAGGAAGCCCACTCAATCGTGCATTCTGACAGTTCCGGATTATACCTAATCTCTAATTCATGTATAATTTCTTTTGACGGATGTACTACAGATGTGTCTGGTAACGATGCACAGGCTCAAGAATGTGTCAAGCTGTGAATTTGCAATCACAGTCTCAGGGGTAAATGTATCAAAGTACGATTTTTTTCAGCAAATCACGGGTTATCACTTGCGATTTTAGTCCCCAAGTCGCCAGATGATTTAAGCTGCGATTTTTACTCTGATCTTTAAAATCGCTGGTCATCTCTGGCGATTTCCTTCGATTTCAAACACTCCCCTGTTTAACTAACTCTCCCGTGTTTAGAAAACTTTCCTGTGTTTCCTGGCTGTGAGATTAGTAAATACATCACTGTTACACTGGCTGTCTACACAGCCGGAAGGTCCGGCAGCTGTCAAAAATAAAAAAATAGAGAAATGTTAAAAAAAACAAAATGCAGTAGGAATGTGTAGGAGGAGCCTTAGTGCTTTCAGCACTAGGTTGCTTATTCCTAGGGGGGGGGGGGTCGTTTTTTTTGCAGACCCCACTCTCTAGGGAATCCAGCCCAGTGCTGAACAGTCTGGAGTTGGTATGTCATTATGGCAGGGGGACCCCTGCTGCGTGTCCCCCTGCTATAGTGCCAACCACCCTGGCTGGTTTGCCTAGTGCTGGTTATGTGAAAATCGGGGGGACCCCATGCACATTTTTCCTTGATTATCACGTAACCAGCAGTAGGCTGGCAGGACTAGGGTTAATAGTGGTCGGAGGGGGAACCCCACACATTTTTTTTGAACATATATCTATTTTATAACTTTTGACAGCCGCGGGGACCTACGGCTGTATAGGCAGACCAGTGTAACAGTGATGTGTTTACTATTCACGCAACTAAGAAGCAGTGTGTTGTATTTAGCAATTTTTATAGCTAACTCAGGAGAGTTTTCTTAATCGCAGCTTCATACATTTGAGACTTGTATAGCTAGAGTGGCAAACAGTCAAAACTTTGATCTCTATCGATTTTGTAAATTGCGATTTTGACTGAAACACATCACTGCCGATTTTATACAAAATCTAACTTTAATACATCTGCGAGATGAAACACCCGCAAGAAAATCGTGGGATATTCAAAATCGGACCTTGATACATTTACCCTCCAATGTTTTGCCATTCTAGCTATACAAATTTCTAAATGTATGAAGTTGCGATTTGCGAACTCGCCTAGTTTAAATTTAAAATCGCCAGATACAACACACTGCTTTCTATAGACGAGATTGCCAAACACATACATTATGTACACTGCAGGGCAATGTTAATATAACAGGAGTCATGATGAAAGTTTCAATAAACCATGTTTTTTGTTGTAGAGAGGCAAAAATTATTATGAATTTTCTTACGGGGGAATAAATTAGTGGACGAAATTTATAGATTATATGTAAGTTTTTTTATTGTTATTTTATTACAGTGGCTTACTATTTCATCACCAGTGGAGCAATATTTATATTTTTATGATATGGCAACACTTTATATTTCCAGATGGGTTCACCATTTAAAGTACAGACTTGTGACACTACAAGTGCTCATGTGCATGCTGACATTTGTAGTATAACAAGTATGTACGTTTAATGGTGACCACATAAGGAGATTTTAAGTGTTGCCATATCATAAAAATATAAATATTGATGCACTGGTGATGAAATATTAAGCCAGTGTAATATAATAAAATAAAATAAAAATCTCTTCCATATAGTCATGAATTCATTTTGGTCCACTAAATTATTGATAAAATATTCTGACCCCTGTAAGAAAATGAATAATCATTTTTGCCCCTCTACAACTAAAAAACATGCTTTAATTAAACTTCCATTGTGCCTCCAGTTATGTTAACATTGACCAGATAGCTTACACTACATGCTTTAATTTCAGTTAAATCTCGGGTGAATTTCAGTTTCTGTTGAAACACGGGCGAGTTTGTGTTTAATCTCCGGCAAGTTTTACTACAACACAGGAGAGATAGGTATTTTGCACTTCAAATCAACAGTTATCTCTTGTGATTTGCGGCAATTTTAAAGCGCTGAAAAAATTACATCTTGTTACATTTACTCACTGGAGTTTCCATTCAGAAAAGCATTATGCCACGTAAAAAAAGTTTTTGTATTTTAACCTGTAGATTGTTTCTGATAGCAGTGTATCAGCCCTTGGTAAGGTGTATTGGTGCTACTTTCCAAGCATCTTATTGTGGTTTTGATGCCCAAACTTGTAGCCTTGGATTTCAAGCTTGCAATTTTGTTTATTTTTTTTTGCTGCGGATTTTGTTTTACCTTAGACTAGTGCTCACATATTCCTCTGTTAAACCAGGACACTATCAAATTTTGCCATTTGATATCTTTAATTTGGAATTTTGTATTCACAGAATAAAGATTTCTGGCTTTAGAGTATTTTTTTTTACAAGTGTCTTATTGTATTTGATCCCAAATAGAAACATATTTTAGCTTTTGTGGACTGAGCAAAATTGTGTTATAGTAGTATCATGTTTTCTTTGTTTATCATAAACAGGAGTCATGCCAAGATATTTGTGTACATGGCTATGTGAAAGACCGGTGATCTATACTCCTGCACTGCTTACTCCTTATGTGCTCTCCACACATATGTACCAAACACATGTTCTGGCATGCATATGAAACTGTCATCACTATCAATCGGCTCTTACATCTGCCTTGTAGCTGGTACAAGTGTAATGGCTAAAAATCACATACCTGAGAGATGCTCAGAGCTTGAATTGTATAATTATGCGCACACTCGACTTTGACATGCCCCTACTGTGCACTGCCTATGGGCATACACCCCTTCCCTCCCCTGTTCTGGCTGTCAGAAGTGTCATTTGCATTCAAACTTGAATTGCATGCACTTGCATTCACTGCACTATAGTTCATGTGTTAGCGTGTACAGAGCATTTTCACGCAAAATGCGGCATGCAACAGAACTTGCAGTGTTAATGAATCAGGCCAATAATCTCTTTACAAGAATTAAGTAAAAAATATTGCTTTACATAAAAAAAAAATTGAAAATATAAACATAACAAACATTATAACTATACCATCATCCTTTTTTCCCTTCTTTTTCACATCGCTCTTTTATCTCAATCCTACGGCCTCTCTCACTTACACAAAGGTCATAGGTTTAAAATTTGCCTACTTTTCCCATGGAGTGACAGCAAATACAAAAAAAGAGCACTATTAAAGTGCTTTTTAAATGCTGTGCTTCCACTAATAGGTCTCAAATCAACCAATAATGTTATCTTATCAAATGATAAGCAAATAAAAAAGGCATTTGCAGTCTACATATTCACTTAAGTACCGTACTCATTTTGTGTTTGTTAATACTATCTAAAAATAAACATTTGTTATGACTAAAGTAATACATGTGGATGCTACACAAAACTCAGCTGTTTGGTGTACCTAGATTAGCACAATTATGGAGTCATTTATAGTAAATATTGCATTGCATTTGGGCCTAAATGGAAACATATGGGGCTGTCATGGATCAAGTAAACTTTGTGTCCCATTAGTGTCTGTTTCAATTGAATATGATTTGATAATATTCAAATGATTTTCATACCAGGAAATCTTCAGTAACATGTCTGGAAAGAAAGATCTATCAGCGGAAACTGGGCCCTGACTGGGAGAGAGGAGGTCATTAGAAACTTTAGCCAGGGTGGCTTCAGTGGAGTGGAGATGGCAGAACCCAGATTGGAGGGGGTCGAGAAGTGATTTAGGAGAGAGGTGACTGGAGAAGCAGACAATCTGCTTGAATAATTTGGAGGCAAAGGGGAGAAGGGATATGGGGCACTAGTAAGCTAGAGAGGTGGGGTCAAGGTTGGGTTTCTTAAGAATGGGGGAGAAAACAGCATATTTGAAGGAGATGGGGATAATTCCATTGGAGAGTCACAGATTGAAGAGATATGCAAGGTGGGAGCAGACAGTGGGGGAGAGGGTGCGAAGGAGGTGAGAAGGGATAGGATCCAATTGGCAGAGTGGACTTTATCATCCGATGTGAGGCGGAAGGATCACCAGAATTGGTTATTGGAGGAAGATGAAATGTTGATGGTGGCTGGAGTGTTCAATGAGGAGAAGATGTCCAGTCTGATAGCCTCAGTTTTAAAGGAGAAAAGGGAGTTGAAGTCGGTGGCTAAGAAGGAGAGCGGGATGGGGGGAGAGAGTTAAACGTGGCAAAGAGGCGGCAGGGATTGGAGACCTGAGAAAAAAATGAGGGATTTAAAGAAGGGTTGCTTGGCAAGGGGGGAGGGCTGTAGGAGGAGAGGATAAACTTAAAGTCAAGGAAATCGGCTAGGGAGTGAGATTTCCTCCACAGACGTTCAGCAGCATGAGTGCACTTCTGAAGGAAACGGATAAATTTAGAACGCCAAGGTTGGGGATCAACCGTGGCCCACTCTGTTATTAAATGCCACCCGGTGGCCAGATCTGTTATTGCTATGGTGTCCGGAGAGGGAGGGGGGAGGCAGCTGACAGGAAGTGTGAAACAGCTGTGGACCCTGTGACATAAAAAAAGAGTGGAAGGGGTTAAAAAGAGGAGGGTAAGGACCTTATATAAAATCAGGAGGGATCGCTCCCTTTTTGCTAACTATTGTTCTAGCACTCTTCAACACAGTCTGAATGGCAGCATGACCTCAGGTGGGAGACCACTGATGTCATGCTCTACTTCCACCCCATTACCAGCCAAACTCTTCACACCACCAATCACAAGAGGACAATGAGCTGAGGGTTAATCCAGGGAGGGGGCCAGGATCGGGTGTCTTGTGAGAAGGGACAAAAAGGAGCTGTCTGAGGGAGAGGGGTGGTTGTTGGAGAATCTTGTGAGAGCAAGGACTTGGACTGATGATTGAGAGTAACCGTATTCTCTCAGGACCAGAAAGGAATACTTGACACAGATCAGACAGTGTACCTCTAGGACTGATTCTGCTACCACTCCATCGGGAGATACTTGCAGATTATGGGGAATTGGTGAGCCTACATCGGTAGGGAGACTAATACCCAGGGTCCCACCAAGCAGGTGGAGAGTTGGCCGAGCGGCAAGATACATCGACCCACCTTACGGATCAGAAATCCTGGCCCACTTGGATTGCCAGCTGTGGATTTATTACCAGGAGTTTGAGTCTGCTAAGACTCTGTGCTTAGAGGTAACCTGCTGGGGAATTTTTTGGGGAGTTTTTACTTGCACTGGTTATTTTCTGACACTTGATATATTTGGTGGGGGAACGAGTTTCTCCTTGGGGGGCACTGTTGTATTTTACTAAGTGTGTGCACGTTGTTTAATAAAAGAGATTATTATTTCATTCCTGTCTCCCTACCTGTGAGACATGTGAACCCTGAGGACTGGGTATCTAGTGAGCTTTGGTTCCAATCCCGGTGTCTTCACAGCAAGGGTATCCAGAGCATTGGTGAGGGTGAGGTTGTAAAGAGAGGTCAATTTAAAAACACATATGTAGGGGGTGTGGCTTGGCTGCCATACTGGAAGGACAGGAACTTTCAGAGCTCTCCCTTGGCCTCACAATCCGTTGGCTTAGCAGCAGTTTTGGACCCCCAAAATACACTGGGCAGTACCATCGAAGCCCAGAGGTTCACTGGAGCCCAACTGCCACCACAGAATTTCCCCTATCTGACTCCCGCTGCTCAGCGCGGCGAGCGGGGATTTGGCGCGATCACTGCCGCCTGGCTGGATCCCGCATGAGCCATTGCCTGCATCTGGGGGCCCTCCCCAGCCACCTGGCACCCCCCTACACTTACCAGAGCCTCCAGATCGAGGACCCGCGAAAACCGGTAGTGCCCGTGCCTCCGCACTTCCGGTTTCGGCAGCGGCAGCGGAGACAGGCTGTTCCTGTACAACCCGGCCAGCGGAATTAAGAGGTGAGTGGGGGTGGGCTGTGGCGGACTCGGGGAGCCTTTCCCAATCCTGGAGGCCACTGTCTGCTCTCCAGAGCTCCGGGGCCCTAACTTCCGGTCGGCGAAGGGGTGAACTTCTGGTCAGCGGCTGCTGGGGGCTAAAGTACTATCCGGATAACTGTCTCCCCACCCTCTTCTCTCCTACACCACCAAGGAGTGCCTGGCAAAGCCTGAGGCAATAGGAGAGCCACTTCAGCCCATCTCTCCCCTCTGGTTGCAGACAGAGCACAGCTCAAGCCGGCTAGTGAGGTTTCCTTGCTAAGCGATGTTCCCCCTTGTGACCCTGTCAGGGTTGTGCAGTCCAATGAAAGCCTTTAGAAGTGTTACAGCGCCTTCCCACCCACGGGGTACCCTTTTGAAATTCTATTTACGCAAAATTTATCTCCAGATCTTGAGGTCCTGAAGCTGTGCCTAGGCAATCATGCCTCCTAAAAAGCTTAAACCTACTACTACTGCTTTGGCTCCTCCGATCAAATTTCAACCAAAACCGAAATCAACAACGACCTCGCCTTCTACACCAAAAGGCTCGCCTCCGTCACGACAGACACCAGAGCCGACAGCCTCCGCCCTGGGCGCTTCGCTACCTGACCAGGGCCTTGATACAGCTCAAGACGCACCTCTAACAGTTCGTGCCTTACATCAGATGCTGACTGCACTAAGGGCGGACATGACCTCTGAGGTTAAGGCAGCGATCGGTGGTCTGAAAACTGATGTGACAGAACTGGGAGATCGAACAGACCATCTGGAGACGAAGATGGGAGAACTGGTCTCTTCGCATAACGACCTCTATTCCTCACACAACGCTCTTAGCTCTTCGCATAACTCCCTACAAAGCGAAGTCCTGTCTCTGAGAGAAAAGGTCGCAGATCTGGAGGATCGCTCTCGCAGAAATAACATTAAGATAAGGGGCATGCCGGAATCTATTGCAAATCCTGATCTTCAGAGCTATGCTGTTTCCCTATTCAGCAGACTACTTCCATCATTGGACGCTAATGACTTTTTGATAGATCGTAAAAACACATATGTATGGCCCAAAAATATATGGGACTCTCACCGTTTAGAGTTAGGACCACCCTATTAGCAAAAGAGCCTTGGAGTGGTGGGTGGCTTTAACATACATTTGCAAATGTGAGCAGCTAAGACTTTTGCATTTTTATCTACAGTAGAAATAGCAGGTCTTTTGCTGACTATAGCAGTGTGCTGGTGGAAAATTTTGTGTGTTTCTTCCTTTTAGGATAACCCCACGCTTTCAAGCACCTGCTATAGCATATAAATTGATTGAGCAACTTTCACTTCAGTATTTGTCTGAGAGGCATGTTGGTGTCAGTAGCCGAGAGGTGGTACTGGCACTGAATTGCTGTTTGGAGGCTTCTGGGGTACCTCTTTGGTAAGCTAGCTCTCAATTTAAAAACACATATGTATGGCCCAAATATATGGACTCTCACTGTTTAGAGTTAGGACCACCCTATTAGCAAAAGCGCCTTGGAGTGGCAGATGGCTTTAACATACATTTGCAAATGTGTGCAACTAAGACTTTTGCATTTTTATCTACAGTAGAAATGGCAGGTCTATTGCTGGCTATAGCAGTGTGCTGGGGGAAAATTTTGTGTGTTTGTTCCTTTTAGGATAACCCCACCTTTTCAAGCACCTGCTATAGCCTATAAATTGATTGAGCAGCTTCCACTTCTGTATTTGTTAAGAGAGGTTGCCTGGTCAGGGCAGACAAGTGTTTGGAAGAGGGGAGAGAAGAGTGTCAAGGGAAGAGAAGAAAAAGGAAGGGTCCAGAGCATCAAGGTTGTGCCTAGTGAGTGTGGATTTAGGTGGGGGGTTCAGGGGAGGACGACAGAGTGAAGGAGAGGAAGTGGTGGTCAGAGAGAGGGAAGGGGGAATTAAAGTCAAAGAGAGCACATAGATGATTGAAAACAAGGTCGAGGGCATGACCAATACAGTGGGTTTGGAAAGAGTTAGACTAAGTGAGGCTAAAGGAAGAGGAAAGGGCAAGAAGTTTAATGGAGATGGGGTCAGTGAGGTTGTCAATAGGTATGTTGAAACCGCCAAGTATGATGGAAGGGAGGTCAGAGGAAAAGAAGTGGGGAAGCCAGACTGCAAAGTTATCAAGCAAAAGGGAAGTGGGACCAGGGGGATGGTAAAGGACAGTGACACACAGGTGGATGGGGGAAAAGAGATGGATAGAGTGAACTTTGAAAGAGGAGGATGAGAGGTAATGCACAGTGGGAATGACCCAAAATGTACAGTTAGGAGAAAGGAGAAGGCCCACACCAACTCCTGGATGGTCATCTGGTCTGGTGGAATGGGTGAAGGAAAGGCCTCCATGGGAGAGAGCTGCGTGGGAGACAGTGTCAGTAGATGAGAGCCAGGTTTCAGTGATAGCAAGAAACCTCCAAGAGAGTTGGAGATGAAGAGGTTATGAATAGCAGGCAGCTTATTACAGACAGATCTGGAGTTCCAGAGGGCACAGGAGAAGGGGAGGGAGGGCAGGGGGAGATTTGGAAAAAAAATAAAAGGTTTATGTGGGAAAAACAGACTAAAGAAAAAGTTTGGATGACTTTATTGACTGAAATATAATATTTTTCAAGGTATGTAATACATACTTAATACTAGAATGATAGACTGATGCTACTCTGCTCTTAAAAAGAAAATTATAAAGTATGGATTTGGCAGCAGTGAAATCTACTTGCTGTTGAGTAAATGTTAATGAAATGTTAACGCACATATCTGCAGAATGGGTGTGTTTGTTTTTATCTTATCTCAGGTCAGCCTGTGTAACTATTCTCCAGCCCCCACCTCAGTCATGACAGCTGTGTCCCACAGAGAAGTGTGACGTTGAATGTGACACCTTAGACCTAGATAAGCATGTCTGATGTTTTTTATACATATTAAACATGACTGTGTATTTGCATGTTTATTAAATGTGAACATGAACAAGTAACAGCTTCCTTAAAGCCCAGGGGGTAAATGTATGAACCTCCGGATTCTTCAACTCCGGCGAGTTCAGCGTCTTCAGCGCTTAAATTTAAAGCGGCGCTGCCTTGTAAAGGGAAACTTCCCTTTACAAGGCAGCGCCGCTTTAAATTTAAGCGCTGAAGACACTGAACTCGCCGGAGTTGAAGAATCTGGAGGTTCATACATTTACCCCCAGATGTCTCAAATAATTTTGGTTGCAAACCATTGAAAATATTTTTATATGACATATAAAATGTGCTGACTATCAGCTTTTCTTACTGACACACTAAGGTATTAAACAAAACATTAGAATCTAAAGGACAAAGGTGGCCACAGGAACTGAAAGCAAAGTCAGAGCCGTAACTAGGGTGGTGCGGGCAGTGCCATCGCCCCGGGCGCAAGCCCCAGGGGGCGCAGCAGCCGCCCGCTACCTTCCCCTCTATGTTACATAGTAAAAAAAAAAAAAAATCTAAAAAAAGTTTATGGCCCCCCGACTCCCGGAACCGCGATTCGGGGGAGGGGGGGTGCCGCGAGAGGGTGGAGGGGCTAGTGTGGTGGCTGGTCCATGAAAAGGCTATGAAAAAAAACGCCGGCTCCCTGTCACTGCAGCATCACTGATGATGTCACCATGCTGTCAGTGCAGAAGAGCCAACACTGAGAACAGACCTGAGCTGAGAACAGACCTTAAGTAAGTGAGGGGGATCTGTCAGCTCCATTAGTTGTTCTCTCCCTAAGCACTGGTCTGTTATATCACATGCTGTGTGTTAGCAGCTCTCTGCTTCCAGGACTACCCCTCCCAGCATCCCCAGCTCCTCCTGTCAGCCCTGCGTTCCACCAACACTCTCACCTCTGCTCCTAATAACTATGACTCCAGTGCCCCTCCCAACTCTTGGTACAGTACAGAGCCCCCATCATTGACCTTTCCTTGCCCTGCATATCAGTTCCCTCTGTTTCTATCCAGATATGTTTCCCTTCCTTCTGATCCCTGACACCTGTCAATGGATGTCGGGCGGGCGTGATGACGTCACGCCCGACATGCACTGCCAGGGCGACGGAGGAGGAGACCATGGAGGGAGCCGGATCGCCAGCTGACAGCACGGTAAGTATTTTCTTCTTTTTTTGCAAGGTTTTTTTTTTTTCCTGCCTCCGGAGGGCCCCCCTGGGCTGCAGGGCCCCCGGCACCTGCCCAGCGTGCCCAATGGGAAAGACGGCCCTGAGTGTGATACAGATGGTACCATTACAATTATGTTTTAATTTGTTTCAGTGAGTTTCATTTAAAAAACAATTCATTTTTTATACAGCTAGCATGTGACAGCTGCATTTAAAGTACTTTGATTCTATGGAGGCTTATTACATAAAGATCCTTACAAAGCCAGACCGTGAAGAATGGGGAGGGAGGGGCTTCAGTGCGGTTTAGAACTTGTAAAGCGCTAGCCATGCCCCCACAGTAGGTTGACCACGCCCACTCGACTATTGACACTCCCACTTAGATGGGGGGTGCCGGTGCCCTGTCTCGCCCAGGGCACTAAAATATCTAGTTACGGCACTGAGCAAAGGGATCATAAACGCTATTCAGCCTCAAACCACTGGGGTGGAACATATTGGGCCTCATTTTAAAAAAAGGAGTATATTTGCATTACAGGAGCAAATTTGATTCTTTATTTGCTTTGCCCCGAACTCTAAATGAGGTGCATTATGTGTAGTTTAGTGTTGTCACTAGGCTATTATATTTTGAATGCTCACTATGGGATAGATTCATTAAAAAGTGTAAATGGTGATTTATTTTTTTGCGTATAATGTGCATAATTACTCTACCCATGTCCAGAACTGGACCATACACTACAGAGCGCAACAACTTTCAATTTATGTTCGAGCTCACGGGACACTTATGACAGCTTTCGATTTCAGGGAGGGAATGGAGTAGGGAAGGGGAGTATGCCTATAGTCAGTGTACAGTAAAAGGGTGCTAAGCTCGAGCTCACGTAACAGTGTCCAAATCCAGCTCTGAGCATCTCTAAGGTACTTGTTTTTCACTTGCAACAGCGCTAATCTATGTCCTGACTACTAGTGATGACAGTCTCTTAGGCATGCAATAGCATGCTATAACATGTGTTTGCAATCAGCTGAAACTGTAAAAATATATTTTATGTTAAGTAGACAGTAAGATCATCCTAATGTCTTTCATGGAAAAATATATAAACTTCTTTTTTTTAGCTGTTTTGTCAATGCTTATATTATTAACAGGTGACATTAATTCAATATTTTTTTTTCTGTGCGTTCTTGTGCAAATATATATTCCGCATTATTAAAGTTTTGGATGTATCATGCAGTGTCTTGTGTAGTAGAGCAGTGCAGATCTGCATCCAAATTCATCAGCGCACGTATCTTCATATCTGTTCCTTGTTGAATTCTGGAGTACATATAGCCGAACTATGTGCGTTTTAAACCAAACACACCTTGCGCGCAGTATGCATGCCTTCATGAATCAGGCCCTATGTGTTCTGTTGCCATTTGAATAGTACTACCATTGGGGAGTTCCTATTCAATCCTATATTGTAATTACCGCTATGAGTATGGCAGAAGTTATGTTGCAAACTGGCTTTTGTTGTAGACTGTTTGCAGAGTAAAACAAAAGCCTACAGTCAGGTTGAAGAGATGCTTTATTCACAACTTACATCTTGTTTTTGACCAGAATAGACCTGTCCAATTTGGATATTCTGTCTCAAAATGCAAAAGGCCTCACCTACCAACCAAATCCCTTTGATGTGATGCACAGACATCTAGATCTCTAGGGTTCAAATGCTATCTTATACCGAGCATATGTGTGGAATTATGGAGGGTAAGGGATAATCTTCATTTATAGGGAAGTTGGAGCATGATCAAGAGATTAATTCAGCGCCCAAACAATGGTAAAGATTTTTTACTTAATCCATTAATTCTCGTTATGCTATAAAATTCAAGAGAGCTTTTATAAAAGATGTCACTGCACTCAAATTGTTTGAAATATATAACAGTAGATGCTGGACGTTTGGCTGGGTTAGAGGTTCAATTTCTTCACCTTTGTTGGTATTGTCCCCTCATAAAAACTTTCTGGAAGGCAATTGACAAATTGATATGTAATACAATTCTGGTTAGAATTTACGATAAGTTCGTCTTGCTTTAAATCCTAAATACTCAATATAGCCTTATACTTGTCCACTGAAAATCCTCTGAAACTACCAAGTGATCAAAAAGAGTAAAATAAATCATGTCATTGAAGTAAACGTTCCTTGCACATTCTCACACATTTCATACTTATATCACCGACTAGATCCAATGACTAGAATCCAGGATTTTAAGCTCTGCTTGCTGAAGGGCTGAGTATTTAAAATTGCCTGAAGCAAATATTCTCTCCATCCCATCATGTGTCCAGACTCCAGCCTAAACATTTTTTTCTTTTATTTCTTCACTCCCTATTATGTTCCCCTTCTGCTATATCACTCTCTCTCTCTTTACTTTTATAGCTTTCCATAAGTCTGTTTAACATCAGAATGGAAACTCTTTATTGTCAGCTAAGATAAAGCTACTTCTGTCCCACTATGTTATATGTGATTGAGCAGAAAGGCTGCATCCAAATTATTCTGTTTTATTGTAAAGATATTCTAATCTTGTTGGATAAATAAAGAATTAAATAAAAGAAAAAACCTGTTGCTTGTTAATACTATTTAAGTGAACCATCACGGTGAACCAATTCTGCAATGGTTCACCATGATAGAGCAACTACCACTCCAAATGTGTCCTTAGACGATGTTCAATTTTACCTTGGCCAAGTAATTTAAATCAACCAGATGTGCACTATAAAAGGCAAAACTTTCAACTAATTTAGCATTGTTTTCTGTTTTATTGGAAAATATATTATATATATTGCACTTACAAATTTGTTGTACAGACAACCACTGGAACACTGGTGGCTGTTCACTACCACTGCTAAAGATGTACTAGGTTAAATAGGTAGCAGCATTCCTGCTACACATTTCGTCAGGAGACATATTCTCTTCTACTGAATAACAAGTGGGAAAAGCTTATTTGAGTAAAAACACAAAATAAAGTTACAGGTTATTATATAGTATACATGCGATCACTATATAAAATTAGTATATAAAATGTTATAGTAAAAACATTAAAACTAGAGATGAGCGCACTCTGATTTTTGAAATCCGAGCCCACCCGAATGTTGCCGATCCGAGTTGGATCCGAGACAGATCCGGGTATTGGCGCCAAATTCAAATCTGAAACTGAGGCTCTGACTCATAATCCCGTTGTCGGATCTCGCGATACTCGGATCCTATAAATTCCCCGCTAGTCGCCGCCATCTTCACTCGGGCATTGATCAGGGTAGAGGGAGGGTGTGTTAGGTGGTCCTCTGTCCTGCTATATCTCGTGCTGTTCAGTGCTGTGCTGTGCTGTGCTCAGTCCAGTGGTGCTGTGTCCTGTGCTCTGTCCTTCTGAGGTCAGTGGTGCTGCTGGGTCCTGTGCTGTGTCCTGTTCAGTCCAGTGGTGCTGTGTCCTGTGCTCTGTGCTTCTAAGGGCATAGTTATTTCCCCAATATTCCAAAGTGTTTAAAAAAAATGAAAAAAAGTTATTTAAAAAAAATACAAAAAAATAATTACATTTTTTTTTAATTACAACAAAATTTGCACAACCAATCCTGCAGTATAAGCCCATTGGTACTGCAATATTACCAAGTTCACACATTCAGCAGTAAAAGTCCAGTGGTTCTGCAATATTACAAAGTTCACACATTCTGCAGTATCAGTCCAGTGGTGCTGTGTCCTGTGCTCTGTCCTGCTGAGTTCAGTAGTGCTGCTGGGTCCTGTGCTGTGTCCTGTTCAGTCCAGTGGTGCTGTGTCCTGTGCTCTGTGCTTCTAAGGGCATAGTTATTCCCCCATTATTCCCAAGTTTTTAAAAAATAAAAATAAAGTTATAAAAAAAATTAAAATAAAATTTTTTTAAAAAAAATAATTATAACCAAATTTGCAAAGCCAATCCAGCAGTATAAGCCCATTGGTACTGCAATATTACCAAGTTCACACATTCAGCAGTAAAAGTCCAGTGGTACTGCAATATTACAAAGTTCACACATTCTGCAGTATCAGTCCAGTGGTGCTGTGTCCTGTGCTCTGTCCTGCTGAGTTCAGTAGTGCTGCTGGGTCCTGTGCTGTGTCCTGTTCAGTCCAGTGGTGCTGTGTCCTGTGCTCTGTGCTTCTAAGGGCATAGTTATTTCCCCATTATTCCCAAGTTTTTAAAAAATCAAAAAAAAGTTATAAAAAAATTAAAATAAAAAATTAAAAAAAAAAATAATTATAACCAAATTTGCAAACACCAATCCAGCAGTATAAGCCCATTGGTACTGCAATATTACCAAGTTCACACATTCAGCAGTAAAAGTCCAGTGGTACTGCAATATTACAAAGTTCACACATTCTGCAGTATCAGTCCAGTGGTGCTGTGTCCTGTGCTCTGTCCTGCTGAGTTCAGTAGTGCTGCTGGGTCCTGTGCTGTGTCCTGTTCAGTCCAGTGGTGCTGTGTCCTGTGCTCTGTGCTTCTAAGGGCATAGTTATTTCCCCAATATTCCCCTGTGTTTAAAAAACTAAAAAAAAGTTATTTAAAAAAATACCAAAAACTAATTAAATTTTTTTTTAATTACCACAAAATTTGCACAACCAATCCTGCAGTATAAGCCCATTGGTACTGCAATATTACCAAGTTCACACATTCAGCAGTAAAAGTCCAGTGGTACTGCAATATTACAAAGTTCACACATTCTGCAGTATCAGTCCAGTGGTGCTGTGTCCTGTGCTCTGTCCTGCTGAGTTCCGTAGTGCTGCTGGGTCCTGTGCTGTGTCCTGTTCAGTCCAGTGGTGCTGTGTCCTGTGTCTGTGCTTCTAAGGGCATAGTTATTTCCCCATTATTCCCAAGTTTTTAAAAAATCAAAAAAAAGTTATAAAAAATATTAAAATAATTTTTTTTTTAAAAAAAGTAATTATAACCAAATTTGCAAAACCAATCCTGCAGTATAAGCCCATTGGTACTGCAATATTACCAAGTTCACACATTCAGCAGTAAAAGTCCAGTGGTACTGCAATATTACAAAGTTCACACATTCTGCAGTATCAGTCCAGTGGTGCTGTGTCCTGTGCTCTGTCCTGCTGAGTTCCGTAGTGCTGCTGGGTCCTGTGCTGTGTCCTGTTCAGTCCAGTGGTGCTGTGTCCTGTGTCTGTGCTTCTAAGGGCATAGTTATTTCCCCATTATTCCCAAGTTTTTAAAAAATCAAAAAAAAGTTATAAAAAATATTAAAATATTTTTTTTTTTAAAAAAAGTAATTATAACCAAATTTGCAAAACCAATCCAGCAGTATAAGTCCATTGGTACTGCAATATTACCAAGTTCACACATTCTGCAGTATCTTGTGCTACATATAATGGAGACCAAAAATTTGGAGGATAAAGTAGGGAAAGATCAAGACCCACTTCCTCCTAATGCTGAAGCTGCTGCCACTAGTCATGACATAGACGATGAAATGCCATCAACGTCGTCTTCCAAGCCCGATGCCCAATCTCGTAGTACCGGGCATGTAAAATCCAAAAAGCCCAAGTTAAGAAAAAGTAGCAAAAAGAGAAACTTAAAATCATCTGAGGAGAAACGTAAAGTTGCCAATATGCCATTTACGACATGGAGTGGCAAGGAACGGCTTAGGCCCTGGCCCGTGTTCATGACTAGTGGTTCAGCTTCACCCACGGATCTTAGCCCTCCTCCTCCCCCCCCCTACAAAAAATTGAAGAGAGTTATGCTGTCAGCAACAAAACAGCAAACAACTCTGCCTTCTAAAGAGAAATTATCACAAATCCCCAAGGCGAGTCCAAGGATGTTGGTGGTTGTCAAGCCTGACCTTCCCATCACTGTACGGGAAGAGGTGGCTCGGGAGGAGCCTATTGATGATGTAGCTGGCGCTGTGGAGGAACTTGATGATGAGGATGGTGATGTGGTTATTGTAAATGAGGCACCAGGGGGGGAAACAGCTGATGTCCATGGGATGAAAAAGCCCATCGTCATGCCTGGTCAGAAGACCAAAAAATGCACCTCTTCGGTCTGGAGTTATTTTTATCCAAATCCAGACAACCAATGTATGGCCATATGTAGCTTATGTAAAGCTCAAATAAGCAGGGGTAAGGATCTTGCCCACCTAGGAACATCCTCCCTTATACGTCACCTGAATAACCTTCATAGTTCAGTGGTTAGTTCAGGAACTGGGGCTAGGACCCTCATCGGTACAGGGACACCTAAATCCCGTGGTCCAGTTGGATACACACCAGCAACACCCTCCTCGTCAACTTCCTCCACAATCTCCATCAGATTCAGTCCTGCAGCCCAAGTCAGCAGCCAGACTGAGTCCTCCTCAATACGGGATTCATCCGAGGAATCCTGCAGCGGTACGCCTACTACTGCCACTGCTGCTGTTGCTGCTGTTAGTCGGTCATCTTCCCAGAGGGGAAGTCGTAAGACCGCTAAGTCTTTCACAAAACAATTGACCGTCCAACAGTCGTTTGCCATGACCACAAAATACGATAGTAGTCACCCTATTGCAAAGCGTATAACTGCGGCTGTAACTGCAATGTTGGTGTTAGACGTGCGCCCGGTGTCCGCCATCAGTGGAGTGGGATTGATGGAGGTATTGTGTCCCCGGTACCAAATCCCGTCGAGATTCCACTTCACTAGGCAGGCGATACCAAAAATGTACAGAGAAGTACGATCAAGTGTCCTCAGTGCTCTAAAAAGTGCGGTTGTACCCACTGTCCACTTAACCACGGACATGTGGACAAGTGGTTCTGGGCAAACGAAGGACTATATGACTGTGACAGCCCACTGGGTAGATGCATCCCCTTCCGCAGCAACAGCAACAGCTGCATCAGTAGCAGCAACTACAAAATGGCTGCTCGTGCAAAGGCAGGCAACATTGTGTATTACAGGCTTTAATAAGAGGCACAATGCTGACAACATATTAGAGAAACTGAGGGAAATTATCTCCCAGTGGCTTACCCCACTTAGACTCTCATGGGGATTTGTGGTGTCAGACAATGCCAGTAACATTGTGCGGGCATTAAATATGGGCAATTTCCAGCACGTCCCATGTTTTGCCCACACCATTAATTTGGTGGTGCAGCATTACCTCAAGAGTGACAGGGGTGTGCAGGAGATGCTTGCGGTGGCGCGCAAAATTGCTGGACACTTTCGGCATTCAGCCAGTGCCTACCGCAGACTAGAGGCACATCAAAAAAGCATGAACCTGCCCTGCCATCACCTCAAACAAGAGGTTGTGACGCGCTGGAACTCCACCCTCTATATGCTGCAGAGGATGGAGGAGCAGCAAAAGGCCATTCAGGCCTACACAGCCACCTACGACATAGGCAAAGGAGTGGGGATGCGCCTCAGTCAAGCGCAGTGGAGACTGATTTCCGTGTTGTGCAAGGTTCTGCAGCCATTTGAACTTGCCACACGAGAAGTCAGTTCCGACACTGCCAGCTTGAGTCAGGTCATTCCCCTGATCAGGCTGTTGCAGAAGCAGCTGGAGAAAGTGAGGGAGGAGCTGGTAAGCCATTGCGATTACACCAAGCATGTAGCTCTTGTGGATGGAGCCCTCCGTACGCTTTGCCAGGATCCGAGGGTGGTCACTCTTTTAAAGTCAGAGGAATACATTCTGGCCACCGTGCTCGATCCTCGGTTTAAAGCGTATGTTGTGTCTCTGTTTCCGGCGGACACAAGTCTACAGCGGTGCAAAGACCTGCTGGTCAGGAGATTGTCCTCTGAAGAGACATGCCAACAGCTCCACCCTCATTTTCTTCCACATCTATGGCTGCGAGGAAAAAGCTCAGTTTTCCCAAAAGAGGCGCTGGCGGGGATGCTGATAACATCTGGTCCGGACTGAAGGACCTGCTAACCATTGCAGACATGTCTACTCTCGCTGCATTGGATGCTGTCACAATAGAAAAAATTGTGGATGATTACTTTGCCGACACCATCCAAGTAGACATGTCAGACAGTCCATATTGTTACTGGCAGGAAAAAAAGGCAGTTTGGAAGCCCCTGTACAAACTGGCTCTATTTTACCTGAGTTGTCCCCCCTCCAGTGTGTTCTCGGAAAGAGTTTTTAGTGCAGCGGGGAACCTGGTCAGTGAGCGGCGAAGGAGGTTGCTTCCTCACAACGTTGAAAAAATGATGTTTATAAAAATGAATAATCAATTCCTCAATGAAGTACAGCACTGCCCTCCAGATACTACAGAGGGACCTGTGGTTGTGGAGTCCAGCGGGGACGAATTGATAATGTGTGATGAGGAGGAAGTACACACTGTAGGGGGAGAGGAATCAGAGGTTGAGGATGAGGACGACATCTTGCCTCAGTAGAGCCTGTTTAGTCTGTACAGGGAGAGATGAATAGCTTTTTTGGTGTGGGGGCCCAAACAAACCAATCATTTCAGCCAAAGTTGTTTGGTAGGCCCTGTCGCTGAAATGATTGGTTTGTTAAAGTGTGCATGTCCTATTTCAACAACATAAGGGTGGGTGTGAGGGCCCAAGGACAATTCCATCTTGGAACTTTTTTTTTTGCATTATATGACCAATCAACAGTCGTTTGCCATGTTCAAAAAGTAAAACCAAATTTAAACAAATTCAAGAAATTAAACCAAAAGTAAAATGCCCTGTCATAATTTAAAACAAGAGGTATTGACGTGCTCTAAAACTACTGTATTGTTGTTTATATTTTATAAACACTACACTTGAAAGCTTGAGTCTTTCAATAAAAAAGTAACTGTCCATTGCACGAATATTTGCAACAGGGACAATTTTAGGGTTAAGAAAGTCAACTAATAACACTTCGACGCTGTCTGTCTTTATAAACACTACACTTGGAAGTTGGAGGAGGTATTGTGGCCCCGGCACCAAATTTACTACCGGGGCCACTCCACTGTGCAGTCCATATTTAGGTGTATCAGATATTAAACAACGGTGACAGTTGATGCCCAATTTTTTAATTATATTGTGGCCTCGGTACCAAATTGTGTACCGGGGCCACCACACTACGCAGTCCATACCCTTTTTTGGTGGAATTCTGACCCGTGGAGGGTTTTTAAATTATATTGTGGCCTCGGTACCAAATTGTGTACCGGGGCCACCACACTACGCAGTCAAGATAGATAGATGCGTATCATAGATAAAGTACATTCAGTGGTGTGGGGCAAATTGAAAAATATTCAAAATGCACTGACATTATCAAAAACAAGAGGTTGTCACACGCTGAAACTCCAACATGTATATGATGGAGAGGATGGAGGAGCAGCCGTATGTGCAGTGTAATGCAGACCTGTTGAAGGTTTTTTATATATTTTATTGTGGTGCCCAGTGCCCACTACTCTACACTGTCCAGATACTATTTTTGGGTGTAATTCTGACCTGTTGAAGGTTTTCTATATATTTTTTATTGTGGTGCCCAGTGCCCACTCCTCTAGGCAGTCCAGGTACATTTATTGGTGCGAATCATACAAGTTGATGGTTTTCTTATTATATATATTGTGGTGACCCACTCCTCTACGCAGTCCAGGTACATTTATTGGTGCGAATCATACAAGTTGATGGTTTTCTTATTATATATATTGTGGTGACCCACTCCTCTATGCAGTCCAGGTACATTTATTGGTGCGAATCATACAAGTTCAGGGTTTTTAATATATATTGTGGTGACCCACTCCTCTACGCAGTCCAGGTACATTTATTGGTGCGAATCATACAAGTTGATGGTTTTCTTATTATATATATTGTGGTGACCCACTCCTCTACGCAGTCCAGGTACATTTATTGGTGCGAATCATACAAGTTCAGGGTTTTTAATATATATTGTGGTGACCCACTCCTCTACGCAGTCCAGGTACATTTATTGGTGCGAATCATACAAGTTCAGGGTTTTTAATATATATTGTGGTGACCCACTCCTCTACGCAGTCCAGGTACATTTATTGCTGCGAATCATACAAGTTGAAGGTTTTCTTAGGTTAATAATAGCGTAGGAGTGAAAATAAGCCCAAAAACTTTTTTTTTAAACTTTTTATGTTTTTTCAAAAAAAAATCCGAATCCAAAACCTTAAATCCGAACCGAGACCTTTCGTCAAGTGTTTTGCGAGACAAATCCGAACCCCAAAAATAATAAAAATCCGGATCCAAAACACAAAACACGAGACCTCAAAAGTCGCCGGTGCACATCCCTAATTAAAACCAAAACTGTTTCATATGGATAGATTCAGAATGCCTATGGGCAGCATGGTGGCTTAGTGGTTTGCACTTCTGCCTCATAGCACTGGGGTCATGAGTTCAATTCCCAACCATGACCTTGTGAAGTTTGTATGTTCTCCATGTGTTTGCGTGGGTTTCCTCCAGGTGCTCCGATTTCCTCCTACACTCCAAAAACATACTAGTAGGTTAATTAGCTGCTATCAAATTGACCCTGGTCTGTGTGTGTATGTTAGGGAATTTAGACAGTTAGCTCCATTGCAGCAGGGACTGATGTCAGTACAGTGATGTGGAATTAGTGGTGCTAAATAAATAGTGATGTCTGTTTTCCTCTTAGCTGTTAAAAGATCACCACCTGTAGGATCTATTAGCATTTGTAGTAGGAAATGTGTATCTTTCATCATCACCAAAATTTATTTATATAGCAAATTCCGTAGCGCTTTACAATTGGGAACAAATAGTAATAAAACAATACAGGGTAATAGATTCAGTGAGAGAAGAGGGTCCTGCTTACAAGCTTCTGTTGGTGGGTGGGAATATTATTAATTCTGTTTTTGAAAGACTGAGTTTGAGTTGGCAGAGAACATCCAAGATGAAACGACAGAAAGCCAGTCAGTAAAGCAAAACAACACAGATGAGAGAGATCAGGAGATCAGGAGAGGATGGATACATTTGTGTAAAGGAGCTTATCAGTTTTCCAAGAAAAGTGATGTTGGTAGAGAATAGCAGAGGATCTAGGACTAAGCATTGTGGTACTCCAACTGATAAAGGAAGTGGAGAGGAGGTGGATCCAGAGAAATTAACACTGAAATAGCGATTAGAGAGGTAAAATGAGAGCCAGGATAGGACAGTGTCTTGAAGACCTATGGATTGTATCGTTTGTATGAGGAGACAGTAGTCAACAGTGTCAAATACAGCACAGAGATCCAGGAGAATTAGAAGAGAGTAAAGGCCTTTAGTTTTAGCCGTGATCAAATCATTGACAACCTTGGTCAGCGCAGTCTTTGTGGAGTGTTGAGAGCGAAAGTCTGACTGAAGAGAATCCAATAGGTTGTTTGCTGTAAGACAGTGTGCAAGGCAAGTGTATACAATTCTTTAGAAGTTTGGCTACCCGTTTTTCACTCCAGATATGGGACCCGAACATTTCATCTGTTAGCACATCGCGAAGTTATGTTTCCATTAAGGAACAACTCAGCTTTCCCCCCTGGACAACAACAATCCTTCTCAGCTCTGTTCTTCATGTGGATTCAGGTTCTTATCAGACATAGCCCCTATGGGTGTTTTCCCCGAGTTTGCGGATCTTCAACGTCGGCACGGTATTCCACATAAACGCTTTTACCAATACTTACAGCTAAGACACTTATATCATTCAGTTCCAGCACTTAAAACCATTTATCATCGTACACCCTTAGAATCCTTCTGCAGAAGCAAATCCCTCCCTACTGGTTTAATCTCGACATTTTACAGCATCCTGGTGGCATTTCGTCAACCCGACAAAGATCGGTATGAGCTTAAGTGGGAGGAAGACCTTGGAGAGGTATTAGAAGTGGAGGAATGGGCTAGGATTAGAGCACGTGTCACCAAGAGCTCTATATGTGTGAAGACCAAGGAGAATGCATATAAATTACTTTACAGATGGTATTTGGTCCCCACCCGCCTAAAAGCCATTTATCCTGATTCCACTAACTTATGTTGGAGGAACTGCGGGCAAGAGGGCTCTTTCCATCACATATGGTGGTCATGCCCTAAGATGGTGGGATTCTGGCAAAAAGTCCATAATCTAGTACACAGAGTTACCATGCTGCAACTACCCCCCTGTCCTTCCTATACACTTTTACATAGAATTGGCAAACAAACAGCAACGCTTGTGGGTCATATTCTGAATGCCACTAAAACCGCAGTGGCAGCAAACTGGAAAAAAATAGAACCCCCCACTTTAGCTGAAATCATAAACAGAATGTGGCAGACTTATCGTTGTGAACACATTACAAGTATAATAAATGATAAACCCATTAAGTTTAAAAAAACTTAGCAACCTTGGCTAGCCGCATACGAAGCAGATCAACCAGGGACCGATCAAAATCAGAGTTTAAACTAAATGAAAAGTAAGATATTGTGACCTTGATTGCAAAAGGTTTACTGAACTTTTTGCCGACATCAGGATGCCGGGCTGAGTTTCCTTCCCCCTTTCCTCCTCCCCCCTCCCCCCCTTTTCTTTTCCGTCTCTTTCTGTCTTCTTCTTTTCACCTTCAATTCATTTGATATGTACCATTATAACAATGTTCTTGTTAGTTTACTTTTGTTAACAAATTGTTTGATTTGCTGTCTAACCTGTATGCTGTCGATACTGTAAAACTGTCAATAAAATATACTTTAAAAAAAATAAAAAATATAAAGAAGTTTGGAGGGGCATGGGAACCTAGAGATTGGGCATTAATTTGAGAGAAATCGTTGAGTGTCTGAGCAACTTGAATGCTTCCTGGCTCCTTATTCCTTGTGGATCTCTGTGACACCTCTGTTCCAATCCTGATTCCTGTGTCCCAGTTCTGTTTGTGTGACCATTCTGATTTTCCTGCCTCTAGTGTACCGACCCAGCTTGCTGACTCCTCTCCATTGTTATCTTGTGCTCCTGACCCGGCTTGTTTGATGTGGCTACTGTCTCCTGTCTTGTACCTCTGCCGTCTGTCTGTGTACTGAACCTGGAAATCCCTTACGCCAAGTCTACCCGCTGATTTACCGAACCTGGAAATCCCTTATGCCAAGTCTACCCGCTGATTTTGTACTGCTTTTGCCCGATTGTCCGACTACGTTTCCTACCAGCTCACCCTTTCCACTAACACTACATCTTGAGGTGCACCAGAGGGACGATATCTCCAGGCTCCCGGCAGCTAAGCTCATCTTGCCTTGCGGCGGTTCTTGGTGAACACTGGGGAGTTCGTTAGACTCTGCGCCTCTGGTAAACCAGTGTCAATCGAGATTAGTATCAAGATCCAGCTATTACGTTACAAGATGATACCATTTCAAGTCGGATCTTATCAATCTTGTCCTTGAAATAGGAAGCAAGATTATGGACACTGATGGTAGTCAGAGGGCTGGGAGAGCTTAGAAGAGAATTAAATGTGCTAAAAAGGCATTTGGGGTTAGAAGCCTGAGCATTCATGAGAGATTGGAAGTATGCTTGTTTTGCAGTGTCCAGGGCATTTCAATAAGAGTGGTAGATCGCAGTATATGTGATGAAATCATTAGAGGTACAAGATTTACAACAGAGATGTTCTGCTTTATGACAGCAGAGAGGTTAAAGCACTGGGAGTGAGTGAGCAGCTAATAAGGTGATGATCTGAAAGGGGGTAAGGAGTGTTAAGGAAATCAGAAACTGACCACAGTTTAGAGAAAACAAGATAAAGACAGTGGCCATCCTGATGAATAGCGGATTCAATCCACTGGTAGAGGTAAAGTGAGAAGGTTAGGCAGAGTAGTTTTGAAGCAGAATTGAAACTTGGATTAGCAATAGGGATGTTGAAATCACCCATGATGATGGTGGGAATGTCAGAATATAAGAAGTGAGAGAGCCAAGCAGAGAAATGTTCAAGAGATTGTAGGTGTGGTCCAGGGGGGCGATAGATCACCTCAACTCGCGTAGAGCATGGGTTAAAAATCCTAACAGTATGTAATTCACAAGATGCTAACTTTTCTGTATCCTGAGACAGGCCCAGCGAAGTGGTAAGTTAATTCATACTGCTCCGGGCCAGTATTGCAGAGGAAGCTGAGAATTTAATAATAAATAGTAGCAATAGGTGAATTTATATTTTCACAATAAGCCCTATTGCCAGTTATTAATAAATAGACCCATAAATCTGTAATGATAATTTTCACATGGAGACTTTCTTAACACATTTCACATTTATCTTCCAATTGCAGTTAGTAAGATAACTAAGTTGAAGACAACCTATTTTCAATATGAAAATAAGTGGCTAAACAGACTACAGAGCAGACCAAAGTGTTCTAGATAAAATGGGATATGTTTGCAGTTATTGTTTCCATCTCAGTTTCTAGCTCACATTAGAATCTTACCTTAGGTTTACAGATATAATGGACTCATCTCACAAGAGCTCTGAGCACTAAAAATTGTCATTAGCTTTCATCTGTATGTCTGCCTACAAATAAGCAATAAGCATCAGTTCATCAGCATTTCTAGAGTGCTTTGTGCCACTAAGCCACCATCTTGAGATCATCAATGCTTCTAACCCCAGTACACCTGGGGTACTCCCACTCAGAAAACTGGTGGATGAGCGACATCCAGGTCCCTGGGCTAAAGACCTACCAGGAGCTGCAGCTGCTCACCCGGCTCTGCACGCTGAACTAGTCTCTGACCAGAGAAAAACAGTGTGGGATTTTCCCTACGGTATATCACATAAAAATATCACAGAAAGGGACTGCATAACCACTACCAACTCAAGAGACCGCTATTTGCTACTGTAGGCATCTGATATAGCACCCCTCACACACCTATAGGCCTTGCTTCCAACATAAGGACAGCCAAGCCCCACACTGCAGCTGCACTATAGCTAACCTCTCATTTTGCTGGGGCATCAATCTCTCACAGGGGTCAAAAACAAATCTGGCTTAGGGGCCACTGCAAACTTTTTCCTGTAGTTTCACCACCTATAATACAAGTACTACAAGTACTCATCTGGCACACCTTCAGAACCCCAGCTTTATAAATAGCAAATTTCCAAATCAATTTCGCCAAAGCTCCAATGGGGCTCTTTTCCTCCTGTCTATCTCCTCCAGTGGGATCTCCCACCTGTCCCCATCAATTGCAAGTGTCTCCTCCACTTTGACAGCCAAATTGGTAATTCCTCTAGCTATGCTTAATCACTCCTAGGTGACTGGTGGTCCTGGGTGCCAGTGTGGGAGCTAAAATGAAACCTGCCATGACAGCATAAAATTACATTTGACCTCATAGCGTACCTTTCCATTTAATAAGGTAATTTATCAAAACTATTTCACACAGACAAGAGGAGAAAGTGGACATAACTATCACATATATATTTATTATCAAGGAAAAAACGTCCCAGGGTGTCTCCCCTGCATACTTTTGTACCCTGGGCCTGAAGAAACAGCTAAACCTGGCTCTACTCCCAAATTTATAAAACTGACACAAACTACAATTCAACGTATGGGAAAATATTAACTTAATAAGGGGAACTATCATAACATATTATAAAAAAAACTATTTTTGGCTCTTAGTGTGCTTTTTTTTAAACACACTACATAACATACACTTTCTAAATATTTTGCTGAAAAACTGATTTTAATACTTTTCTGAATCAATAAAGAATTATTTTAAACACATTTGTGGAATCTAAATAATTTGTAATCTATGTGTAATTTTTTGGAATAGCTTAAATTATATATCCATTTCCCACACTAGTGCACTGTTTTCTAATACATATATTTCCTTTCTTTTGTGTCTAGACTTTTTATATTTCGGTTTCATTTCCTGATAATAGAAACAGAACACAATCACAGTTTAATTTGCCTAAAAAGGGAGTAGACCTGTGATTAATTTAATATAGGTCAAAATAATCTGGTTGGACAGTTTTCTTTTCTTTTTCAATAAGGAAACCACAATTCAGCCTGAGATGTGTGCTGCTATACAGAACTGAGCTTGCAGTCCTAGGCACGGACATAGAGGGATTCATCAAGGTACGCAAGCGCATACGCATCGGTGTTGCATACTTTGAGTGACGCAAACACTTACGCGAGTGAAATAGGCACCTCAAACAGCAAAAACACACCCTCCTGTGGTCCTCTACACTTAAGGGACGGAAATAAGCAGTGTAAACGCTATAAAACACACCCACCTGCAGATCTTTTAATATGGTACAAGCACAAGCGACGAATCTAAAGCGATTGACGGGATGATAAGCATTGTATACATCACGCCCAATGTGGGAGGGACGAACAGTTTGTTTACACAGAACACAAACACAATGCCTGGGGCTTATTTTTACGGGATAGCTCTTTACTCATTATTCACTGCCAAATAACAATGATGTGGAACACTCTGAACGTTGTTTTTTGTTTGCTAGTAATTAAGCGTAATACACACTTTTAACGAACACATTGCTCAAGATCTTTCTTGTGTTTAGACGCCATATAGTACGCAAAATGCATAGACATGGCTACATTAAAAGCACATGAATAATGAATAAATCAAAATGTATGTTGTGTAAATTCATCTGAGGGGACAGGCTCCTTGAATTTAAATGCAACATTGCCTGCAAACCAACTTTCATCTGGATCCACGGCCTACAGGTTATGTGATGTACTCAGCTTTATCCAAACTCAACGCTCACCACACTCCAGTACCATGGAGCTTTCCTTCGCTTGCACTTCTGCCTTACACCACTGACGCCACTTCTGGGTACAGTTTCGATGTTCTCTTCAATGTGTGACTGGCTTTGCTCTGACACTTGAACTTAACCTTGGACTATCACTAAAATGACACATGATTGTGGAAACTAGTTAATGAGCTATGGCATTTATTGACCTTGGATCCACATTTGTGCATGTCTAATATATTAATAAAGACACACACACCATTTTTTTTGTTTTGGAACTTAGCCTTGTTTTAGCAATAATAAAAAAAAAAAAAAGAAACTATGTACAAATAGTACAAATAAATGGGGAAACTACTGGAAGGTATTTTAAGGGACAGTATTCAGGATTACTTGGTACGCAATAAAATTATTAGTGGGAATCAACATGGATTTGTGAGGGATAGGTCATGTCAAACTAATCTAATTAGTTTCTACGAGGAAGTTAGTGGGAACTTAGACCAGGGCAGGACAGTAGATGTGGTCTACTTAGATTTTGCAAAGGCCTTTGATACAGTGCCACACAAGAGGTTGGTTTACAAAATAAGGGAACTGGGTCTAGAAATCAAAATTTGTACTCTAAAACTGGTTAGAGAATAGGGAACAAAGAGTTGTGATAAATGGAACATTTTCTAATTGGTCAAAGGTCTTAAGTGGAGTTCCTCAAGGTTCCGTGCTGGGACCACTCCTTTTTAATATATTTATTAATGACCTTGGTGATGGTTTAGAGAGTAAAGTTTCTATTTTTGCAGATGACACTAAACTCTGTAAGGTAATAAAATCAGAGCAAGATGTAGCTTCTCTACAGAGGGACTTAAATAAACTGGAGGATTGGGCGGCTAAATGGAATATGAGGTTTAACACAGATAAATGTAAGGTTATGCATTCAGGGATCAAAAACAAGAACGCAATCTATAAATTAAATGGAATTAATTTGGGAGAATCTATAATGGAAAAGGATTTGGGAGTGCTCGTAGACAGTAGACTTAGCAATAGTGCTCAATGTCAAGCAGCAGCTGCAAGGGCAAACAAAGTATTGGCATGCATAAAAAGGGGCATAGATGCAAGGGAAGACAGTGTAATTTTGCCACTGTATAAATCATTGGTAAGACCTCATCTTGAATATGCAGTACAGTTCTGGGGACCACTCTATAAAAAAGATAATTTGGAACTAGAAAGGGTTCAGAGAAGGGCGACAAAATTGATAAAGGGTATGGAGTCATTAAGTTATGAGGAAAGGTTAGCCAGTTTAGGCATGTTTACTTTAGAAAAGAGGCGCCTAAGGGGAGATATGATTACTATGTACAAATACATTAGGGGTCAATACAGAGAGCTTTCATGGGAACTTTTTACCCCAAGGACCATACACAGGACACGTGGTCATCCCCTAAGGTTAGAGGAGAGGAAATTTCACAACCAGCAAAGGAAGGGGTTCTTTACAGTAAGGGCAGTCAAGATATGGAATTCATTGCCAGGGAAGGTTGTGATGGCAGATTCAATAGATATGTTTAAGAAAGGGTTAGACAAATTTTTAGCGGAAAGGTGTATCCAGGGATACGACCGTTAATTTAAAATAAAGGATAGTAGTGGATATAGGGTAAAAATTTGATTGCAATATTGAGTCTGGGGGGATTTTCAAAATTGAAACAGATGGGCGGTTGCCTACTCTGGATTAATTTCAAATACAAGTGCAGGATCGCAGGAGATCCAAAATAGGTTGAATTTGATGGACTGGTGTCTTTTTTCAACCTCATCAACTATGTAAATGTAACCATGCCCGGATTTTTCTTTTGAGTTTCCTTGTTTGTTTTTTTAATTTTTTTTGTATTTTATTCAACTTTTTGCAGGTATTTCTCTATGTCAACCTGGAGTTCAGTGGCCGATTGGGGGAGGGCTGGCAACTCCTAAACTTGCTCAACGGATGCTGAAAAACAAATAAATAAACAAATAAGTCTATGGCACAATCATTTTACAAGCAGACAGGACTTACTAAAGATGTGTACTGTTACCTAATTGTAAACTGTTAGGCCTCTTGCTACAAATGCATTTGGCCGCACACTAGACATTGATAAGGCTTTTGTTTATCATTTTTAGAGATATTCAAAATTCGGGGTGCCCAGGGGCCAGGGGCCTGGACTGGGTCATCTTAACAGCATTATAGGCCCCAGGGCAATGCACTACACTGGGGCCCTACCTACACAATAACTCACATGACTTTTTCTAAAATTTGCATGAAAATTAAGATCATACTTATTGCTACCTCACACAAATTCAGTGTTTGCAAAGTAAAATGTCTGCTGAAGAGCAGACATTAATCTATAAACGTTTGGAAAATCTAACATGACCCTTGATTTTGGAAAGCAAAGATTGTAAAATCCAAATACCGACTCAGACAGACAGAGGTGGCACAGTACTAAATTACTAGGAAATATTTCTTATTAATCACGTGTAAACAACCACAAATAGAATTTGGGGTAGTCTCCAGGCGCCTAAACAGAGACAATACAGTCAAGTGGGCGAAATAGGTGTTTATTTGAATAAATCCATAATAATAAACGTTGGCATAAAATGTTTTCCTCTTTGACTGCGATATAAAAACATATAAATAAAAACCGTGAAACACAGCAAAGATTTTCCAGCAGTCTTGCTGGTAAACAAACTTCACAAGATAGTGAGCTGTTATGCATAAATGGATGATACAGTCCAGAGTAAATAATTGTAAAGTTGCAAAGATGGTGCAATAGCCATGTGTATAGGCCCAAACAACAATGGGTGTTGTAGTTCTTCTACAGATACCCCCTTGGTGTCACAGGTGAATTACATGCTTGAGTGTCCCTGTGGAAGACAGTATGGACAGCAAGAGATCTACATACCCGGATTAGCGAACATCAAAGGAACATAACTAAGGGGTTTGAGGCCCATAGTGTCTCCAGTCATTTCGCACTCCTTCACAATAAAGATACCTCATTGCTTAAATTTCAGGGCATCTGTATAGTAAAGAGGTCATGGAGAGGAGCAGATTTCATCCGGTCCATGTCTTGTGAGGAGAGTAAATGGATCTACAAACTTAAGACTCTCGTTCCAAGAGGTCTTAACATTGACTTTGAACTCAACAGTTTTCTTTAATCATTCTTTTTAGATTAAAATAATTCTGGTCTCTTAAGGGATCTATTAAGAGACTAGATTTCTGCATCAAATCCAGTACTTTTTGCCATTTGGGGGATCTTTTAAGATACACTTGAGATTTTGAAAGGAACCTGCTGTTATTATTGAAACTACTCATTGTGAAGCTTTAATTTCTGCACTTGGTCAAACAAGACCTTTCATTGGACAATCCGTTTTTAATAACTATAAAAGGAGGCCAAGTGGCCTCTGCTAAACAACCCTGATGAAGCCCTGTACTGGGTGAAACGCGTAGGTTACTCATTCAAACCGGATTTACCGACATTCCACGGCACTCATCCTTTTCACTGACAAGCTGGCCGTAAGCTTACACAGAACGGATAGCAACTATCGCATGCGCATGCGCGAACTTTCAACTCTCACTCGGCAGCTGGATTCTCTTCAGCACGGACAAGGATTCATATAACAGCTCCCCTGGACGGATGTTTGGGAGATAAACTCTGCAGAGCGGGGTGAGTTTGTTTTGGTTCATGATTCTTTGCCCCTGTGTGGTGAATTGGAGCCGCTGTGGGATCACTCCACTCATACTGTTTTTGTCTTTATACATAAAGACTGCTCTGCTTTGCAAAGAACTACAACACCCATTGTTGTTTGGGCCTATACACATGGCTATTGCACCATCTTTGCAACTTTACAATTATTTACTCTGGACTGTATCATCCATTTATGCATAACAGCTCACTATCTTGTGAAGTTTGTTTACCAGCAAGACTGCTGGAAAATCTTTACTGTGTTTCACTTTTTTTATTTATATGTTTTTATATCGCAGTCAAAGAGGAAAACATTTTATGCCAACGTTTATTATGGATTTATTCAAATAAACACCTATTTCGCCCACTTGACTGTATTGTCTCTGTTTAGGCGCCTGGAGACTACCCCAAATTCTATTTGTGGTTGTTTACAAGTTACATTGGGGGGGAGGGGTCTCCCCCCTTTTTCACTGTCTCCACTCTTTGGCAGCCATTATCTACTCTCACTGGTTATTTGCGCAGATGTAAAACCCTCTCTATTGTGTACCTTATTAATCACGTGTTCGAACCAAACGTTAACTCGCTTTATTGCAAAAGAATTGTTTGATAATTTCTGGAAAAATCTATAGCATTATATACTGACAAGTTGTCAAGTCATTCGGGCTCGTGTGTTTGAGTGGCCATGTGTTTCGATGGCTCTGGCTGTGGTTTTCTGGTTTACACAAATTCACATTTAGAGGCCCATTATGATTGAAACCAGTAACATTGATGTCACCTTTTAATCAACATGTGTGAAAATAGGTATTATTTACATTGCAATGGAAGCCCAATCTGATAAGCCTTTTCTGTAAATACGTACTCTCTCCTAACGCCTCATCCACTTGAGGCAACACCAGCTGCCCATTGTTCTCCTGTACCGGATGGCCCACGGGTTCTGGCGCCGCTTTCAACTCCGACTCAACAACAGAGGCGAAGGTGGAGGACTGGGGTTCAGCCTCAGAAATGTCAGCCCACTCCTCATCTCCCTCGCCCTGGCCCTTCACCTCCATCTCTGGGTCAGCCTTGCCGTTGCCATTGGCATTGCCAGTCCCCTCAGCCTGGACTGGCTGCTGCTGCGCTGTTAAGAGTGGCTGCTCTGGCTGCTGCGCAGTTGGCACTAGCTGCTCTACCAGGGGGTGCGGGTCATCCTCCTCATCTTCCTCCTCCTCCACCAGTGACTGTCACCGTTGCCGCCTTTCCCAATGTGCCCGGTCTGTTGGAAACAAACCACAAATAAACAGGGTATTGTTAACAGAGTCACCAGCTTAATAGAAAATAGTATAACATAGTATAATCATGTGATCAGACTTTTAAAATATACGTCTCATTGCCAGCACAGATAAATATTAACTACTACAAAACAAAGATTAAAAACATGATATATACAAATCAATTCACATGACCTGTAACAAAAGATTTTTTTTTGGTATAGGGATGTTGAAAATCTCATTGGCCTAGTGGTTAGCACTTTGCTCTGACAGCACTGGGATCAGGAGTTCAAGTCCTGACCATAGGCTTATCTGTGTGGAGTTGGCATGTTTGCTCCATAGTTGCATGTGTTGACTCTAGAGATGGTCACTGACCCCCGTGTTTTGATTTTGTATTCGGTTTTGGATCTGGATTACCGTCGTGTTATGGCTTTGGTTTTGCAAAACCGCCATTGCGGGTTTTGGTTTTGTTTGGTTTTGTTTTGCTATTTTGTTGGAAAATCAATGTTTTTGGGCCTAAAATAACCCATTTAGTGTTCCACCTGTTTCATAGATAAGTAATCTAGTTGTAAAGCTAATAAATTATCAAAAAAACTGTTTAATTCCTGGTAGGTAGGCCTTCATTTATTCTACACACAAAACAGATTGTCTTCCTCTCCATCTATGCATATTGGCAATGCAGCCATCGTCTTTGGATGTATATTACACCCTACACTTATAGTTAAATATGTAAAGAAATGGAAAAAGGCAGTTTGCTTTCTGTCTCTATAGGCCCCCCTCCACTTGTTGAAAATACAAAAAAAATCAGCCGTTATAGACTGCACAATATTTATTGAAATGGACAAAGCCAGTTTGGTTTCTGGCTCAATAGGCCCCCCTCCACTTGTCGAAAATACAAAAAAATTCAGCCGTTATAGACTGCACAATATTAAGAGAAATGGACAAAGCCAGTTTGGGGTCACTCTGTCTATGACACCCTACCCTTAAGGAGAAATTGCCCAAACAGCAGCTTTTCAAGACGGTATGTGATATGGAAATGCCACAATTCCCTTTCCTCTTTGGGGGTAGATTGCACCCCACACTTACATAGAAAGTTTTAAAAAGATGTTATCGTCATCATCTTCAGCTTCATCCTCACCCTCATCAGTGTGTACATCATCATCACAGACTATCAATTCATCGCCGCTTGAATCCGCCATTAGAGAACAGTCAGTGCTTGGATGTCTTGGATGGTGAAGGCCTTCCTCGTGGAAGATGTAGTTCATTTTTATAAACATCATTTTCTCCACATTTTTGGGAAGTAACCTTCGACGGCGATCACTGACTAACTTCCCTGCTATGCTGAACACTCGTTCAGCATACACACTGGAGGGTGGGCAGCTTAAGTATTGCAAAGCAAGTTTGTACATGGGTTTCCAAATGGCCTGCTTTTCTTCCCAGTAACGAAAGGGACTGTCTGACATTTCCATATCAACTACCTCTTGAAAGTAATCCTCCACCATCCTTTGCATGTTTGCATGTTTATACTCGTATTGGATGGAGTTATGGGCAAAGTGACACATTTTTTGGAAAAATCCTTCAAACCAGCCCAGGTGTTAAATTGTTCTGGTCTGCCCCCTGCGTCTTCCCTGCTTCTTTTTGGGAAATTTATTTTTTTATGAGCAGCAGCAGCTTGAGAAAGTGAAGGAGGACACGTCATCAAGCCGAGGCCCAGTTCAGAGGCCAACATGCTGAGCAATAGCTCCTTGCAAAAGTTCACATCTCGCTCATTTACAAGTTAAGACTCACTGTAGGTCTTAAACCTTGGATCAAGCACTGATCCGAGTTCAAGATCTTAATAACTCGAGGATCATTGTGAAGCGAATGAAGTACTTGATCGACAAGGCCAACGTACTTTGCTGAATTGCTTGCTTTCAGCTCCTCCTTCATTTTTTCAAACTGCTTTTCCAATAGTCTAATTAAAGGAATGACTTGGCTCAAACTAGCAGAATCTGCACTCACCTCACACGTCACAACTTCAAATGGTTTCAGCACCTTGCACAGCACTGAAAGGATTCCCCACTGTGCAAGTGTGAAATATCAAATACAAAAAATAGGGCTCTAAGGTAAACCTTAGAAGTGTATACAGCTGCCCCAAAGATTAGGATACCAGCCTAAAGTTGAATATACAAGGAAAAATTAGGCGCTAGTATAAACACTTCAGATATTTATTAAAATACAAATATAAAAACATTTAGTGCAGTATATAGCCATATACATTCCGGAAAAACAACAACACTTTTGGTGCATTACACTGTCTCTGCTATTGAGATTGCTCTGAACATACAGCTACATAGAATTACTTCATTATAGTGCTTAAATGTGCATTATCAACGTATAATATCCAAAAGCTGGTAAGAAAACAAATCAAGATGCCGTGTTGACAAGGATATGATAGCCTCCAATAGGATTAGTGCACTAAAATGAGATCCTTTAACATAAACGGAACTTCGGAGAAATATCACAATATACCACCTGACTCCAGCCTGTGGAGTACTAAAAGGGTAGATCAAGTACTTCTCTCAATATCCTATTCAAATGTCACTCTTTTGATAGTATCATCACAGAGGAATGACTCCAGCTAGATCAAGTATATTCTCTCTTAGTGCAGATATTTATGAAAAACACATCCCGATATCGCTCATCATGGATTAAGCTTCAAATCTGTGTTAGCTGGCAGGTTGAAAAAGGTATGACAGTCTCGCATATAGGTTTTACCTGAATAATGTCCAGCTTTAACATTGGAGAAAATCTAGATACCTTGCCATAGGTGTAGCTCCACGATCAGCATAGATGGATTAATGGTCTGTAGTCCGCCGCAAATGTTGGTACGTACCAAAGAAGTGAGCGTTGTAAAGAGTCCCTGGGATCTTGTGGCCAGTTGTAACTCGAAGCCTCAATCGGCTTCCTACACAATGCTTAACGCGTTTCTCGGCAATAGCCGTTTCCTCAGAAGCAAGTTAGAACTACAGAGATGCCGGGGATGTTTAAATAGTCTCACACATATCTCCAATTACTTATGTGATTGCAATCAGACCTCAATGATCGTCTAACTAATCCGGCTTGTATGTCTGTAGAATCCAGAAGATACTAAGGTTTAAAATATACTGCTGTGTAATAAATCTATGGTCTCTGTCTATAAGAATCTTAGTAGCATTTGTCACAGAACAATTGCTACACAGAAACAAATATATTACAATGACTTCTAAAATAGAAATGTACAATCATTATACCATACAATTTGTATTCCAACCTAATTTAAGGTAAAATAAAATAAAATAATAAAAAAATATATATGTTAAAAATGCCGACCCATGTTCCTCATCACTATACAGTTATAGAGAAACATCTCCTAAAACAGAAAATACATAAACCAGTTGAAATTATGAGCCATTCATATAAACTATGGAGGCTCAACACTACCAAAATCAATTTTTTGGATATATAAATAAAATATAATATTTGACTCTTGGGGGATTCCACACTTGATCATTGCACAAGGTCCCACATTCACATTCCAGCCCTACTTTCTCTTGCTTAGCTAGAACTCATCCTTCTCATAGTAACACAATGGCTATTGAGCTGTTTAGTGATGATAGGAAGATTTTAATAATCTTGAGCCTTCAAAGTGATCTTCACCCAATGAATCACAAATAATTTTCTTCTATAAAATCACATGTGCATTAAAGCTGTCAGAACAATAATATTTATACTTCTAACCTTGCTCTCGGCAGTTTTCAAGCGATACTTCATAAGTTATTTAACTCTACACAGTCGTTAAGACCATTTGGCGACAGGGTTTTAAGTTTTAAAAATCCAAAAGGCTTTGCATCTACAGAGGAGGTTAAATCTGTCCCCTCCTCTGTTGGTGACCTTCACCTGCTCTATAGCTTTCACCAATAAGCCTGACAGTTTAGTACCTTGGCACAAATTAATGTGAGTTGATAAAGAATGAGATTTTACATTCCTCAGTATGTTACTGTAATGTTCTCTAAAGCGAACTCCCAATGTTCTAATTGTACGACCAATATACTGTTTCCCACACTTGCAGCTTATGACATAAATTATAAAGGTCGATTGGCAATCTAAAGTCTTTTCAATCAAGAATTTTTCCCCTGACTCAAAAGATGTAAAGTCAATAGCTTTATGGTCTGCATATACACACGACATACACTTGGGTTTCCCACATTTAAAAAAACCTTTTCCTCTACTAAGCCATCTTTCTGCATGTGTAATTTTAACAGGGATAGATGTTTCCTTGTCTCTTTTATAAAAACTCGGAGCCAGTCTTTCCTTTAGATTACTCGATCTCCTGAAGACTCTCATTTCGTTCTTCTTGATCAAATGTCCTATATGGTCATCAAGTTCAAGGAGAGATGCATTTCTACTTATAATTTGTTTAATTTGTTTTGCATAACAGTTGTATTGGGTTACAAAAACCAAAGATCTATCTTTAGAAGCAGGTTTCACAGAGTCTTGTAGAAGTTTACATCTATCAAGTTTCATAACCTCCTCATAGGCCTTATCTAGAATGTAACTTGGATAACTCAACTCTCTAAAAGATTGATATAGTTTTGTTGAATGTTTCTCATACTCTTCATGTCTCGAACAGTTTCTTCTTAACCGCAGAAATTGACCCTTGGGATATTATTTTTCCAGGGCCTATAATGGCCACTGGAAAAATGTAAATAATTACATGTGTCAACCTCCTTGGTGTAATTTTCAGTTACAACAGAATCCTGATAAGTGCTTAAAGAAATATCCAAGTAATGAATCTTAGATTGATTATAATCACTCGTAAACTTTAGACCAAAAGAATTGGAGTTCAAATGAGAAACAAAATTGGAAATTGATTGTTGATCGCCATCCCATATAAAGAACATATGGTCTATGTACTTACCATAGAGGACCAGGTTCGCCCCATAAGCAGAATCCCACACATATGAATCCTCGAAGAGACCCATGTAGAGATTCGCATAGCTAGGGGCGAACCTGGTCCCCATTGTAGTACCCAGTATCTGCAAATAATAAACGGAATCAAATAAAAAATAATTATAGTGTAGAATAAATTTGATAGCAGACTGTACAAAATTTCTCAATTTTATATCTAAATGTTCCTGTCTATCTAAATAAATTTTGATGGCATTTACCCATTTATCTCCTAGATCATGTGGAATGTTCGTGTATAAGGATACCAAGTCACAAGTTAAAAAATAATACGCAGGTTTCCACACTACACTCTGAACCATTTTCAAAAAACTTGTGGTATCTTTAATATAAGACTTTAAAGTTGTGACAATGAGTTGTAAGTGAGAGTCCACGAAGGAGGAAAGATTACTTGTCAAGGACCCAATGCCCAAGATTAAGGGTCTTCCGGGCGGATTATGGAGAGTCTTATGGATTTTAGGCAGGTGGGAGTATGTAGGGAACACCGGATAAAGGTTATATATATAGCCAAAAATATCCTTTGAGATGGCACCCTCCTCAAAAGCTTCTTCCAAAAGATCTTTAAGTGCTTGTTGATAACTTATGTGACCACTAGGAGAGACAATATTCAAAGTACTGAAGTAGCTAACCCTGAAGATAGTGAACCAGTGGGTACGTATCTAGTCCGCACAATATCAGTTCCCAATGGGAAGGCGGATAAGGATGGTGTAGTTCCTTTAAGAAATGTTACAATGCATTGTCCCTGGACTAGATCAGAATTAGGTTCCATTATGACTGAATTCCCAGATCCTAGAAAAAAGTTGGCTAAGTATCAGAAGTTTGTTAAAGACTTGGGAAATGCACACGAACAAACCGATAAGGATTGGCGTGTAGTGTTGAGGGCATGTCTTCCTCCCAATACTAACGTACAACAATTTATTAAAGATTGTTCGTTGGAGGAAGACGACACCTTGACAGATGAGATTAATCAAGAGAATAGAAAACAGATTGTCAAACATATAGCCATCTATTTTCCAGTAGTAGCGAATTGGAGTAAGATTTTCACCATAAAACAAAAAGATAGCGAAACAGCATCAGATTACTTTAGTAGAGCTATAGCAGCGATAACACGGTTCACTGGGATATCAAACATAGGTGAGGACCCACATCACAGGGAAGTAGCTGTAGGAGTACTAATATATGGTCTTAGGGAAAATTTAAAAACCAGAGTACAAACCTCATTACCTATTTGGAGAGGCATCACGGTAGATTCCCTTAGGGTGTCTGCTGTGGAGCATGATAAAAATATCTTTAGGAAAAAGGAAGAAAAGGGTGACAAGTTGATGACGGTGAGTATATAAGCATTAGAGGGAATGCATACACGACCACCGGTCTATAACCCACATAACAGGAAACGCAGAATGTTAAGATGTTATAATTTCAAAGAAGAAGGACATATGAGGAAAGATTGTACTAAGGGAAGATATAATCCTAATGAAGGGTCGCATAGTTATCCTCCAAGGAGGGATTCACATAGACTAGAAGACTCACACCTGCCCGCGCATATTACAGCAGCAAATGCTGCGCAGGAAAGCAATAGTCAGCGCTAGGGGTCAGGTCATACCTGTAGTCTACAGCCAGTGAGGTTAACTGAGAGTCTGAGAGAAGAACCAACAATGATAGTTGACATAGCTGGTAGGAAGCAAACTTTTCTTGTAGATACAGGGGCGGCCAGATCTGTGATAACCTCTCCTTTTAATCTACAGGTGACCTGTAAAACTATTCCAGCTATGGGGGTAATGGGAGGAGTGTTACATTATCCTCTAACTAAACCCGCTGAAGTTACTAATGGGCCCCTGCATACTAAGCATTCGTTTCTCTTAGCTGCAGCGGCTCCTACTAACTTGCTAGAGAGAGACTTGTTATGTAAAATGGGATGTGTCATATACTGTACTTCAGATGGTGTGTTCTTAGACATACCAGAGAAGGTCGCGCATGAGGAACAGGATATATTGGACACCCCTCAAAGGTTAATGTTACACTCTACTGTTATAGAACAAAGTCCATCTCACGTAAAGGGGATGTTGCTGGAAATACCAGGTTCACTATGGACCAGAGATGGACAGGACACTGGACTAATGGCAAACGTAGCCCCTGTCATGGTAAATCTAAAAAGTGGTAGGATAGCTCCAAAAATCCCACAGTATCCATTAAAACCAGAGGTGGAATTGGGGGTATATCCTGTTATTGAGAGGCTGTTGCAACAAGGGATTTTACTTCGTGCATCCAGCACAGCATATAGTCCCATTTTCCCTGTGAAGAAGAGTGGGGGGAGGGGCTATAGATTAGTCCAGGACTTAAGGGGAATTAATAAAGTTGTTGAGAGCCAATTCCCCGTAGTGCCGAATTCAGCTGTCATCCTCATGCAGATTCCACCATCTGCTAGTCATTTTACTGTCATTGACCTATGTTCTGCTTTCTTCTCAGTCCCTCTTCACCCTGACTGCCAATACCTTTTTGCATTCTCCTATCGGGGAGTGCAATACACATGGACCAGACTGCCCCAGGGGTTCATTGACAGCCCCAGTATTTTCTCCCAAGCCCTACATGACTGTTTGCAATCCTTTCAACCCTGCAATGGGTCTGTTCTAATTCATTATGTGGAAGATTTGTTGCTGTGCTTCTTTTATGTCATGTTTACATGATACTAAATTGTTGTTGCTCCATCTCTCACAAACAGGGCACAAGGTGGCAAAGGACAAGTTACAGCCATGTCAGACTAAGGTCAAATACTTAGGGCACTGTCTCACCCAGGGGCTAAGACATCTGACGACTGACAGAATTGAGGCCGTACAACACATGACTCTGCCGCAGAGCAAGAAGCAAATTCGTACCTTCTTGGGGATGTGTGGATACTGTAGATCCTGGATCCCAGGTTTTTCTATTCTGGCATTACCATTGCAGGAGCTAGTCTCTTACTCGAAATCAGAACGTGTTGTACACACAGAAGAGTCAGACAAAGCGTTCTTTAATCTCAAAGATAGTCTGACTAGAGCACCTGCATTGGGAATGCCTGATTATGAAAAGCCTTTTGAACTATAAGGGAAACTTCCCTTTACAAGGGAAACTTCCCTTTACAAGGCAGCGCCGCTTTAAATTTAAGCGCTCAAGACGCCGATCTTGCCGGAGTTGAAGAATCCGGACATTGATACTGTCACGTTACCAGAGGGACTTCAACTGGATCCTGATAGTTCAGCCGAGATTGACGTTACTTCAGCGAGGGGCGCGGAGTCTAACAAGTGAAAGGTGTTCACCAGAGATTCCCGCAAGGGAATATGGGCTTTTGCGGCTTCCACTTGCAGGTCGCGGTCCCCTGGAGAAGTTCTCAGCGAACACAGCAGACGGAGCGTAGAATCAGGTGGAAGCAGCGCTGTCACTTGATAGCGGTGTTTAGGCGGGAGGTTTGGCAGCGTTGTCACTCGAGAGAGAAAATATAACTGAGATGTTCAGCGAAGTAGTCACTAGGGAGCTGGTTAGCAGGAAAAGATAGTGTCGCCACTTGGAAGTGCTTTACCGGAATGCTAGCAGCGTAGTCACCTGGAGGTGAGTTCCCCGGAGAGACGTAGCTTGGAAGCTTGAGGGAATAGCAAAGACACAGGAGCTGTTTCCAATCTTAAAGTCAGGGATTGACTGAAAGAACCAGCATTGAGTTCTGGTCAGAGGAAGTAGATATAGTGCAGTTCCAATTGACCAGCCAATAGAGGGCAGTGAGAACACATAAAGCAGTTAGACGGTTCTGCGCATGCGCAGAACCACTGAGCGCTGAACGGAAGAAGGGGAGAGACAGCGCTGGAGAGTTGCAGCAGCGTGGACCAGGTAAGTGAAAGGAATAGCGGGTCTTGGTGGGGATGGCCTCTGTAGTTAGCGGGTACACCCGCCGGCTCCCGGGGAGGCAGCGGGAGTCCGGTGCGTGACAGTACCTCCCCCTTTAGAGGTGGGCGCCGAACACCTAGGACCTGGTTTCTTCGGAAATTTGGAATGAAATTTTTTCAGCAGAAGAGGAGCACGGATGTCTGCAGCCCGTACCCAGGAGCGCTCTTCGGGACCGTACCCCTTCCAATCCACTAAATACTTGATTGTTCCTCTAGAATTTTTGGAATCCAGAATATGGCTGATCTCGAATTCATCAGTTTGTTGGAGAGAAAGGGGAGTGGTAGATGTGACAGGAACCGAGAACCGATTAATGATGAGTGGTCTCAATAAGGAGATATGAAAGGCATTGGCAATACGTAGAGTGGGTGGTAGCCGTAGCTTAAAACACACGGGACTGATTACTTGAATGATCCTGTAAGGACCAATGTAGCGAGGAGCAAGTTTCATGCAGGGCACTTTAAGACGGATGTTCTTTGTAGATAACCACACCTTGTCGCCAACCTTCAAAAGAGGAATAGCTCTGCGTTTTTTATCTGCTGCCAGCTTGTAGCGAGTAGAGGATTTCTGAAGGGCCTTTCGAACTCGAGACCAGATGGATAGAAAGTCCTGTCGAAGAGTGTTAACTGCTGGAACTTGGGTGGGAGGGAGGGCTGAAAACTCTGGCATACGCGGATGGCCTCCAAATACCACGGAGAACGGAGTGGTTGATGTGGATTCGTGAAAGGAATTGTTATGTACGAACTCTGCCCAGGGTAGCAAATCCACCCAATTACTCTGGTTGGCTGAAGAAAATATCCTGAGAAACGTCTCCAGATCCTGATTGACCCTTTCTGTCTGGCCGTTGGTCTGGGGATGATATGCGGAGGAGAATTTCAGACGGATACCCAGAAGATGACAAAGGGATCTCCAGAATTTTGAGACAAATTGTACCTCACGATCCGAGACAATTTCAGCGGGGCAGCCATGTAGTCGGAAGATTTCCTTAATGAAATGTTGAGCTAGACATGCTGAGGATGGAAGGCCGATGAGTGGAACGAAGTGTGCCATTTTCGAGAAACGGTCCACAATAACCCAGATGGTATTAAATTTATTAGCTGGAGGTAGGTCAGTGATGAAGTCCATGCTAAGATGGGTCCATGGCTTGGTAGGTAGTGGAAGAGGTTGAAGTAACCCTTGTGGAACCTGGCGAGGAATTTTGTTTTGGGCACAGATAGGGCAGGCAGCCACGAAATCTTTAACTTCGGAGTGGAATTTGGGCCACCAGTACTGTCGAGAGAGTAGTTCGAATGTTTTACGAGAGCCAAGATGACCTGAAAATCGTGAAGAATGACACCAGTGAAGAAGGCTCTTCCGTAGATGAGGAGGAACAAATGTTTTTCCCTGGGGGGGAATGGGGTTTGAGGAAGTTGAGAATAATTTAATGCATTTGGAGTCCAGGATGGGACGTTCCAGCAAGGTGTCTGATCCCAAATTTTCTGGGAAAGCCCGGGATAATGCATCCGCTTTCCTATTTTTGATACCGGGTTTGAAGGTGACCCGTAGATCAAAGCGGGTAAAAAAGAGGGACCAGCGGGCTTGACGTGGATTCAGGCATTGGGCTGACTGGAGATAGAGTAGATTCTTATGATCCGTGAAGATCGTAACCGGGTGACGAGCCCCCTCTAGAAGATAACGCCACTCAGTTAGAGCCAACTTCATGGCCAGGAGTTCTTTATCCCCAATGGCGTAATTACTCTCTGCTGGCAGGAACTTGCGGGAGAAGAAAGCGCAGGGATGGAACTTGCCTTGAATATTTTTTTGCGAAAGAACTGCTCCTACACCGGTGGAAGATGCATCCACCTCTAGGAAAAAAGGAAGAGAGACATCGGGTTGCTGGAGGATAGGTGCCGATGAAAAGGCTCTTTTGAGAAATTGGAACGCTTCCAATGCTTCTGCGGTCCAATTTTGCGGGTTTGCCCCTTTTCGGGTGAGAGCTGTCAGAGGTGCCACCACAGATGAGTAACCAGCAATAAAGCGCCTGTAATAATTGGAGAAACCCAAAAAACGTTGAATGGATTTGAGTGTAGTTGGTTGGGGCCAGTTGATTATAGCATGAACTTTTCCCGGGTCCATTTGTAGACCGGAGCCAGAAACCAAATAGCCCAGGAACGGCAACTTAGGGACCTCAAATATGCATTTCTCCAATTTGCAGAACAAATGGTTGGTACGTAATCTGGAAAGAACTTCAGCCACATGTAAACGATGATTGGGAAGATCTTTGGAGAAGATTAAGATGTCATCCAGATATACTACGACATTGGAATATAGCAGATCGCGAAAGATTTCATTCACAAACCCCTGGAAAACGGCTGGGGCGTTACATAAGCCAAACGGCATCACTAGATATTCGTAATGGCCGTCCCGTGTATTAAAAGCCGTCTTCCACTCATCCCCAGAGCGAATCCGGATCAGGTTGTAAGCTCCGCGTAGATCGAGTTTAGTGAAGATTCTCGCACCTTTAATGCGATCGAAGAGTTCGGTGATTAATGGAATGGGATAGCGGTTTTTAATAGTGATGGAGTTCAGGCCTCTGTAGTCGATACACGGACGGAGAGCTCCATCTTTTTTTTTCACAAAGAAAAACCCGGCCCCGGCGGGTGAGGAGGAAGGTCTGATGAAACCACGTTGCAGATTTTCCTTGATGTAGAGTGTAGTAGCCTCTGTCTCGGGCAGTGAGAGCGGATAGACTCGACCTCGTGGAGGAGTTTGCCCCGGAATGAGATCGATGGGGCAATCCCAAGCTCGATGGGGTGGTAGACGCTCAGAGGAGGCTTTAGAGAAGACATCCGAAAAGGAAGAATACTGGTGCGGTAACATAACTGTGGTGGGTTCTGAAGGAATCTGTGTGAAGCCGAGAGGTTTGACTGGTGTTAGGCATTGGCGAGGGCAGGCAGGACCCCACGCAATGATTTGTGATGAAGGCCAATCCAGATGGGGTGAATGTAGATGAAGCCATGGTAGACCTAGGATGATTGGGCTGATGGTTAGTGGGAGAACGAGAAAGGAAATCTTTTCCCAGTGGAGAGCCCCAACTTGCATGGAGATGGGTTTTGTTCGTTTAAGAATACTTCCATTAGGGAGACGGGAACCGTCAATGCCCGTAGTAGCCAAGGGCTTTTTCAGCGGAACAGTGGGCAGCGCTAGCCTAGTAACCAGAGATTGTGACATAAAGTTCCCGGCTGCTCCAGAATCCAACAAGGCCTTGGACGACTGGGGCCCTGAAAGCAGATGTAAGGTGACAGGGAAAGAACACGTTAGATCTGGAAAAGAAGTTGGAGAGGAAGTAAGAGTCCCTAGACTGACCTCTCCAGTGCAGGCTAGGGTTTGTCGTTTCCCGAACGCCGGGTACATGAAGCCAGGAGGTGACCAGGATCTCCACAATATAGGCATAGTTTATTCTTCATTCTTCTCTCTCTTTCATCCGGAGATAAATGGGAGCGCCCCAGTTGCATAGGCTCATCCGTAGATGTAGGTGGTTGAAAACGAGGAGCTAGACGAAAGGTAGACCGTCTAGGAAGGTCTTTCTCGGACGATCTTTCCCGAAGCCGAAGATCTACCCGGTTGCAGAGAGAAATTAGGGCATCCAAGGTGGGTGGCAATTCTTGAGAAGAGAGGGCATCCTTGATTTTATCTGACAGCCCTTGCCAGAAGGCAGCAACAAGAGCCTCATCGTTCCACTGGAGCTCGGAAGCTAGGGTCTGAAACTCAATAACGTATTGAGCCACAGAACGGGAATTTTGACGTAGTCTTAGGATGCTAGTAGCAGCGGACGTCACTCGTCCCGGCTCATCAAAAATCCTCCTGAATGCCGAAGTGAAGGCGGAAACATCATTGAGAAGATTGTCATTACGTTCCCAAAGAGGCGAGGCCCATGCCAGGGCTTTCCCGGATAGGAGGGAGACCATATAAGCGACTTTTGACCTGGGAGTAGGAAAATTCTGAGGTAATAACTCAAATTGAATGGAGCACTGATTTAAAAAGCCTCGGCAAGAGGTAGGATCACCATCAAATTTGGAGGGTGTAGGCAAACGCAGAGAGGAAGCGGCTGCAGCAGGGACTTCGACTGCTTGTGGTTGAGCAGCCGGCTGAGGCGGGGTCTCCTGTAAGGCGTCTAAACGGGATGCAAGAGTTTGCAAACCTTGCAGAAGTTGCATCTGAACTGCATCCTGACGCTCCACTCTTCCAACCAGGTGTTGAAGCATGTCCTTGGCGGAAGGTTCTCTATCAGGATCTGACATGGCTGGTTCTTAGTGTCACGTTACCAGAGGGACTTCAACTGGATCCTGATAGTTCAGCCGAGATTGACGTTACTTCAGCGAGGGGCGTGGAGTCTAACAAGTGAAAGGTGTTCACCAGAGATTCCCGCAAGGGAATATGGGCTTTTGCGGCTTCCACTTGCAGGTCGCGGTCCCCTGGAGAAGTTCTCAGCGAACACAGCAGACGGAGCGTAGAATCAGGTGGAAGCAGCGCTGTCACTTGATAGCGGTGTTTAGGCGGGAGGTTTGGCAGCGTTGTCACTCGAGAGAGAAAATATAACTGAGATGTTCAGCGAAGTAGTCACTAGGGAGCTGGTTAGCAGGAAAAGATAGTGTCGCCACTTGGAAGTGCTTTACCGGAATGCTAGCAGCGTAGTCACCTGGAGGTGAGTTCCCCGGAGAGACGTAGCTTGGAAGCTTGAGGGAATAGCAAAGACACAGGAGCTGTTTCCAATCTTAAAGTCAGGGATTGACTGAAAGAACCAGCATTGAGTTCTGGTCAGAGGAAGTAGATATAGTGCAGTTCCAATTGACCAGCCAATAGAGGGCAGTGAGAACACATAAAGCAGTTAGACGGTTCTGCGCATGCGCAGAACCACTGAGCGCTGAACGGAAGAAGGGGAGAGACAGCGCTGGAGAGTTGCAGCAGCGTGGACCAGGTAAGTGAAAGGAATAGCGGGTCTTGGTGGGGATGGCCTCTGTAGTTAGCGGGTACACCCGCCGGCTCCCGGGGAGGCAGCGGGAGTCCGGTGCGTGACAGATACATTTACCCCCCTGTGTCATTGGGCAATAATAGGGAGTACGAAGCTCCTAAATGGGCAGCAGGGTAACCTATGACTGTATCGACCGAGACTATAAGGGTTTTCCAGACATTAGACATGCAGAAATTAATTGAAATGCAAGATTTGTGTTCCCTGCAGCAAAAGGCGGTCTGGAAGGCGAAGGGATGTGGTCAAGAGTCCTCAGGACTCTGGAGGGATGGACAAGGTAAGCCTGTAGCTCCCCGAACGTACTATCCAAGCCTGGCTGAAGCAGCACACGGTCTGACTCACCTGGGTAAAGAAAGTATGTGCAAACTGGTGAGAGCATACTTGTGTGCTCAGGCTGGTAAGAAAGCAATGTCATGTCTTACTTGTTTGAGGTAAAATGTCGGGAAAACTATTCCATCTGAGCCATTCCACATCCCTCCTACAGACGGACCTTTTCAGGTAATACAAATTGACTATATCCAATTACTACAGTGCAGGAAACTAAAGTATGTTTTAGCATGTATTGATGTGTTTTCCGGTTGGGTAGAAGCATATCCAGCAGCCACTAATACTGCTGTGTTCACTGCAAAGAAAATTGTACAAGAGTTTGTGTGTAGGTTCGGTATCCCTAGAATCATTGAAAGTGATAGGGGTACCCACTTTACTGGTGATATCTTCCAAAATATGTGTAAGCTCATGGGAATCAGTAGCAGACTTCACACCCCTTACCGACCACAAGCCAGTGGTAAGGTGGAAAGAGTAAATGGTACTATTAAGAACAAGCTTGGTAAGGTAATGGCTGAAACTGGGTTGGCGTGGCCTGAAGCTTTGCCACTAGTCCTCCATAGTATCCGAACCACTCCTAGACCTGCTCTTAATCTGTCCCCCTTTGAGATACTGTTCAGCCGACAACCTCATTTGATCATGAGTCCGCAAGACGACTTAAAGTGAAATAATGAAGGGCCCGATTCATCAAGGAACGCAAACGCATACGCATCTGCTAATTGGTTCTGCGCATGCGCGAAACGACACTTGAGATGCGCAAAATGCCACATGCGCTACGCAATCACGGCAGATACGGCTCTCAAAGTCAACCTAATCTCAAAGTCCAACGCAAATATATTTGAGATGCCTGCTGACGACTTGAGAAGAAAGGGGTGGAAATGGGAGGAGAGTAGGCGCGGACTGGGCGGAGATGAGACATCATTTGAGTAAAGTAGGCGTTATGCTTTTTCACTTGAGAACAGTAGGCGTTCCCTCTGTGCAGTTAAGTAAAACTGACGTCACTTCTGTCTCAAATTCTTGACAAAAGTTAAGGATGGCCAGGGTCATGTTTAAATCCAAAACACCTAGCGCAAACAACTATTAAAAACCTTTAGAAGCATACTCTGCGCATAAAAACCACAACCAAATATGCAAAACAAGCACACATATCAATATAAAAAATTTTTGGGGAAAAAAAATAAAATATATATATATATATATATATATATATATATATATATATATATATATATATATATATATATATGTCTCCAATGTTCCATTACTGTGATTGTGTTTAAAAAAATCCTCTTTGCTTTATACACACCTTTCTACTAAATGCCACTGCCAGGTCTAACATGTATAATGATATTTAGGGCCTTAGGGTTAAAATTGGAACTGCTTTATATAGCGCACTATGCTGCTTGCTGGCTCTTCAGTAAAGAGGCCTGGCTTTTATAGGCCTCTACACTGCAGTTTGGTATGCTAGGCAGATATATTTTCTACTATCACTCCCTATCCATTCCGGCTGCCAAAATGGAGTGCACACTCCATTCCCCATTCATTACAGTTGCCGCAATGGAGTGCACACTCCATTCCCCATTCATTACAGTTGCTGGAATGGAGTGCACACTCCATTCCCCATTCATTACAGTTGCCGCAATGGAGTGCACACTCCATTCCCCATTCATTACAGTTGCCGCAATGGAGTGCACACTCTATTCCCCATTCATTACAGTTGCCGGAATGGAGTGCAGCGTGCATGATAAAAAGAAAAATCTTTTTATTGTAGCACTAACATTCAACGTTGGCATAAATATTGATGTTAATTCTCTTTACAATTACCACAACCACCATTCGAATTACTGTCAATGTGAAATGGATAATGTGACACTTGTTGATGGTGCTTTTGCATGCAAAACTACTATGATTCGTAAGAAAAATTATTACATTTTTGCTAATTACACACATGATATATGCACCTTTAACCAGAGTGTATTATGGCCCCAGGAACACTTTTAACATCAACACAAATATGGCAAGCATATTAATGATCCTTCAGAGACAAGAGCATTGGTGAGGACTTGAACTCATGCATGCAGGTTTGCAAGGTAGAATAGTTAGCTGCTACGCCAATGTACAAGTGATGAAAACAACATGTCAAGGAAAGGTAATAGAACTAAAAGCTGACCACCTACTTCAATCATAAGTTGTTTTTCATAAAACTTTGTTAAAAAGGCCAATACTTAGAAATATTAAACACATACAGATTCGGTACATGCAGAGTGAAAATGTCTGCATATTGAAATGTAGCCATGTATACAAACCAAACCCAAACTATAATAATATTGCTAGCACTTCCAATTATTCCTTTTTCTCTAAGGTTATTTTGGACACTTAGGTTTTTTCACTTTTGCCAGTAGAGATTACCTATATCTTTGCAATCAAGTAATTTAAGCCAACTGCTTTTCTCTGTTGTAGCTGACCACACTGTTCAACATGCCATATTACACAACAAAACATACTAAAGCACTCTTAGATACATGATAGAGTGTAATACATAAACTGAAACATACAAAGTTAAGCCACGTACAGGTATCATTCGGGGTTCAAACACTTTACCTTGTCATTGGCAGCTTGTTTCTTTAGCCACTAAGGTATACTTCAGATGGAAACACCCACACCAAACTGCACATGAACTATTTGCACACAAAGATGTCCTTCAACAGAATTAATTGAACACTTGAACACACCTTCTTAGTAACAGACAGAAAGGATGTGTAGTCTAATGAATATCAGATATTTATACTATAAGAACTAAACACAAGTTTGTTTTAATCAGTATTAAATAAAAAAGAGTTACTCATAACCCCCATTGCATAGACCCAGCATCAGATCTCGTCAGCTGATACCTGGCCTATACACCTGCATATACTTAGCTCATTACAATCACCAATAAAATACACCCTCATGCACACTAAAAGTTTGTTAGGCATCTGTTGGAGTTGGTCACAACATATTTTTAAATGTCCCTTTTGGACAGCAATGTTGGGTGGCTTCATACGATATTTGTCATATGTTACTTTCACTATATTATGTATCGGTGCAGTCATGCAATGTTCCTTTGCAGCAGCACATATAAACATTTTTAAGCCTAGTAAAATGTGTGTGAAATCTAAGGATTTTAGTTTGCACACACCTGTCATATTGTATATCTTGTGGCCTTCAAATGCAGAGGTATAAGTATTATGGATGTGAACTCAAATGTTCATATTGGATTGGGGTGTAAGAATTAGTTAAATAATTTGCACTAGCATTCACATTGCTAATGGTGTGTGTGTGTGTGTGTGTCTGTGTGTGTGTGTGTGTGTGTCTGTGTGTGTGTCTGCTTGTCTGCTTGTCTGCTTTAACATGTGGCTAAATGTAAGGTAGCTCAAATACTTAATAGATGTTTAAATCCACAACACCTAGCGCATAATAGCAGTCTGAGGCCACAATTACATTCTCCTCAACCAGCAGAGTGACCATACTCCAGATTGGCAAGCAGTAAGTACAGAACACTGGCACACAATCTGTAGGGAGATTCCAAACCCCACCCCAAACATAGTGGTTGACACAAAGGTGCGTTTGGATATAATTCTAATCAATAAGCAGAGTTTGGTGTGGCTACATAGCTAATAGGCTAGGAATATGCAATGTCTGCATGGCCATCCTGTGACCAACTGCCACTGTAGTTTTGTTAAAGGGAAGCAATACCAAGAGGCCTAATGGTAACTGTGCACAACCATGACACAACTTGTTGTACAATCAAAAAATGTCATGCACCAAATCAAATACAGATATTTAAATCAAAATGACAGTTAGGCAAAGCCCTCCCCAAACAATTGTACTGTTCTTCTTTGAAAAGCCATTACCCTACTACAAATGTATACTCCATTTCAAACACCTTCTGACGACAGCATCAAAACCAAGCGAAGACCAGGCCAAAACTGACACTATATGGTGTACGATTTACTTACTATCCCCATGTCCCCCCTAGAGTGTCTGGACTAGCCTAGCACACACTAACACTAGTAATTATGTTGGTACTCATTCCCATAGCATCTCTGCGCTCAGTTCCACACTGGGGTTGGATTTGATGCTTACAATTGGTCAGATACACTGTATGGTATTTATTTTTGTTAGAATGAGACTTCCTACTGGTTACTTATGCCTACTGGGTAATTGTATGTGTATTCTCAATAAAACACATCAATAACATGCATTTCCAGATAGGCCCATTTGGTATTAACAATGTTTACACATGTTGGGCAAATATCTGGCCCAAAAAGCTGTCACAGTATGCCAGAGCCTGCTCAGTGAAATTTCAAATTGGCAGGAGAGAAGAAAAAGGGACAAGTGAGATTAAATAACTGATTTAATTGAGAAGCCAGGTGTACATTAATGTTTTCTCACTGCAATGCATAGAGTACTCGTCTCATCGGCGACGGGCGCCATGTTCTTGGTGGGAGAGGCAACCATTACACACACAGGTGTCTGAAAGATCCGCGTGTGATGTGAGTATGCCCATACGTGCTGAGAGAACCAATCACAGCGCATAATACTTCTATTTTGTGAGAGAGAGTTTTTGCAAAAATGAGGGCTACGATCTTCAGCTGCCGGGAATTGAGGGTGCTGACGAGGGCATGGATAACGTGCCCTCGAGCAGATATATGTCAAACTAAGTAAAGCTGTGGGCATACCAGAGGATCCGCAGACACCTCCGCCTGCGATATCATATATTGCGCAGTATCATTCTCCGCAGGCGTCAGCCACAACTGCTGGATGAACTGCGTCAGGAGATTAGAAGAAGTGAGTTCTCTATTAATCGCCAAAACCATGTGTACACATATATCTGTGCGATATGTTTGAAAATATGTTCAGCCTAATTACCTGACATGGCCTACATCACAATGTGCAAGCACACTACAAAGGTCATTCCCTTCCAGTGCACACAAAATGCTTTGTCTCCTGTCTCCTACATTTGTCTGCTGACAATTTGCTGTTCTAAATATTTTTGAGAGAAACTTCAGAACATTAAGGGTGGTTTTTGGAATCAGGCTTTACAACTCTTGACCCGAGTGCTGTAACTTGCTGACATTACCTTAAAAACAGATTGGAGTGGCAGATGTGTTGGGCAAACATTTATAAGGCAGCTTTGTGAACACAAACACCTTAGCGTTTTACTTAAAATATTTAAAGGTCCCATAAGGTGGAAACAGATTACATACTTTACTAAATCTAGCTCATCAGTCATTATTTAACTTCCTATTTACAATGTGAGGTAGTCCCAACAAAGGATGATTCCCAATGTATACTCAACATCCAAAGTATTTGAGATCCCTCCTTTAATTCAGATGTTCCTGTAAAAAGCTGACTAATTTACATCATTACCAGCCCCATTGAAGTTTGCAGACTAAAAAACACAAAAATTTCAACGCCTACTCCTTCTCCTAAAACCAAATTACTCGCCAAGTAGTATGTTTGTGGAGTGTGGTAGACAACACATGCAAGTATGGAGCAAACCGCCAAACTCCACACACACGAAACAATAATCAGGGACTTTAACACATGACCCCAGTGCTGTGAGAGCAAAGTGATGACCACTAGGCCACTGAGAAATTCCACATCTGTATGAAAAAAATAAACATTTGTGACAGGTCATGTGAACTGCTTTGTGTTCATCATGTTTAACTCCTTGCTTTGATAGTAGTTAATATTTGTGTCTGCTGGCAATGCAACGTTTATTAAACATGTATGATCAGCTTATTATCATAATACTATTGGTTTATTATGGTGGTGATTGTTTTAACAATAGCCTGTTTTTTTGTTCTTGTTTCCAACAGTCCGGGCACGTTGGGAACGGCGGCAACGCCATCGGGCTGTGAGGGAGGCGGAGGAGGAGGCAGAAGAGGACCAGCTGCAGCAGGTGGCAGTCCAGGCGGAGGACGAGGCCGAAGACTCCCCAGAGACAGAGGGGGAGGAGCAGGGTGAAGGGCAGGATGAAGCGCAGGAGGACTCCCAGCCTGCCGCCCAATCCTCCCCCTCCGTCTCTGGGGCGGCTGAGTGGTCTACTGAGGAGCCAGAGCCAGTCACAGAAATCCACCAGGACCAGGAGGCTGAAAGACAGCTGCTGGTGCCTCAAGCGGTTGAGGCATTAGGAGATAGTAAGTCTTTACAAGACAGGGTTTTTGGATTTTGATACCACTGCAATGTGCATAAAATTTGCGACTAATCCCTGCTGGAACACATGTTGATTTAAAGGTGACATTTATGACATAGGTTGCAATGATAATGGACATCCAAATGTGAGTTTGTGTAGTCAAGAAAAGAACAGCCACAGCCATCTTAACACATGGTCACACAGGGCAGGGGCAACACGTACAGACGGTCCCAATTGACTTGTCAATTTCTCAGTATACAGTGGTATAGATTTGCAATGAAATTATCTAAAAAATCTCTTGCAATAAAGCGAGTTAACATTTGGGTGGAACACTGGATTATTCCTGAAATTTTGGAACTAACTTAGTACTGTACCACCTCTGTCTGTATGATTAAACAAATGCTTTTGCATTTAGATTTGAACATATTTGCTTTGCAAAATAAAGAGACATGTTAGATTTACCAAACATTTATAGATTAATGTCTGCTATTCAGCAGACATTTGATTTGACAAACACTGAATTTGTGGGAGTTTGCAATAAGTATGAGCTAAAATTTCAGACTAATTTTCAACTATTAGCTGTGAGTTATTGTGTAGGTAGGGCCTCAATGTAGTTTTTTTTCCTTGGGACTATAATGCTGTTAAGACCACCCTGCCCACGGCCCTCTCCCGGGGCACACCAGAATGTAGTACATCTCTAAATATGCGACACCAAAGTCTTATCAACGTGTAATGTCCGTCCAAATGGTTTTGTAGGCAGAGGCCTAACATTTTACATAAAGGGCTCACTGTGTATGTTCTCGTAAACCTTACATCAACCTTAGAATTCTAAACATTTCTGCATGCAAATAAACAGACGGAGACATGTATAAGTTATTAAAAAATTGCCAGAACTTTTATTATGATTTTAACTTTAACTAAAACCTATGGTGGCGGAGAAAGGGCACTGCGAAACAACTCTCAAGCTGATAACACTATATCACAATTGGACTGGCGCAAACCGCCGTACGTCCACAACCACGGGGAACAAATCCCATCATAACTTGCGCTGAGTTGGCGTCAGAGTGACTGCCCCTTTAAAACTCACGCTGCCCTCCCTCACCGAGCCGGACAGGGACCCTCCTCACCGAAGGGCCAAAAAGGGAATTACTGGTGCCTCAAAGGGGGGCAGTGACCTACAACAACTACCTGTGCGCCCACAAATCAGCCACTGAACGCAGTGCCTTCCTACCGCAACATAAACCCAGAAAAACTCGCAACTAGGAGTGGGTGGGTGGGATCTCGTGCTGTGGAATGAGGCAGAACAGGAAGTACAGCCTTCTTTACCAATCAAGGTCCCTCCCACTGGAGCACACATTGGTCGGGCCAAAACCTATGTTAACCCCTTCAGGTAAGATTTCAGCTTACTACAAACCCTGTCGCCCTTAAAGTGCATTCGTCCTATGCAGCCTCACTTGTCATTAATGTAACAGTACACATCTCTAATTCCTGTTTGTTTGTCAAAAAAGGTGTACATGTATTTAATGGGTTTTTTTTCTGGTTTATTTCAGCACACATGCAGGAAGCTGACAGTTGGCCTTCCCCACCACCAACATTGTCTCAGATCAGGGCCGAAATAGCAGGATATTGGGCCAAAATCAAAAACCTGCAAAAAGAGCAGGAAAAATGCTTTGAGGAGCTGGAGGCAAAAATGGACTACTGGTCTACATTATATGACCTTTTTTTTTATTTATTTTTTTTATTTTCATGTAAATAGTTTTAGACATTATTGTATATATGTTTATTTGTGTTTATATTTCTCCATTTATATAAGTTTTTCACAAAACAACCTTGGTGTGTGTGTCTTTATTAATCTATTACAAATGCACAACATGTGAGTCTAAGGTCAATAAAGAATGGATATGGATTCCAAAAACACTAACATTTAAGTGACACATTTTTGACACAACCCCATCATCATGTCAACATTTCTATAGCCCTACTAATTGTGCCTATCAGCTAATGAAGATACACAAAGTGTATTTTGTGTATTTTGTATTGAAATCCACACTAACATGGGAAGAACAGTAACTCCATACACATAAGGCAATGGTCCGGAACCCAACTCATGACACCAGCACAGGGAGTCAGAGGTGCTAAATAATAAGCCACCATTCTGATTCGGTGCTGGCTATAGTATTTTGAAAGACAAGACAATGGTGAAATGACATCCAAGCACAAGCAGTAGCTGAAGAAAAAAAGGTTTCCATTTGCTAATTCCATGTCAACCAAAGGAATATGTGCCCTCCACCACCAATCCACCCCTCCAAGAGGTAGGCCATCCATAGTAATAGCAGACACATAAATAATGTGCCCTGGGGACAAGAATCATTCCCAAAGGTATATGTCAGATGCCATAGCTCATTAACTAGTTTCCCAAATCATGTGCCATTGTAGTGATAGACCAAGGTTAGCTTCAAGTGTCAAAGCAAAGCCAGTCACACATTGAAAAGAACATCAAAACTGTACACAGATGAGGCCATGTTTGTGATTTGAACTCATGACCTCAGTGGTGTAAGGCAGCAGTGCAAGCAATGCAAAGGTCCTTGGTACTGGAGTGTGGTGAGCGTTCAGTTTGGGTAAAGCTGAGTACATGACATAACGTGTACGCTGTGGATCCAGATGAAAGTCAGTCTGCAGACAATATTGCATTTAACTCCAAGGAGGCTGTCCCTTACAACTCCCCCCCTCTTAGTCCATTTGTAGTAATAAATGTCAGCATGCACTTAATAATGTACATGTGAAGTGTGAGCCCTGAGGCTTTTCTAAAGTTCACCACAAAAAATTATTTTCTTACAATACAGGAGACAAATGAGGGCATTTTTTTAGAATGTGGTTGAGCGTGTATAACAAATTTTAAAAAAAAACATTGTGTGAAGTTCCCGCGTTTCTTGTTAGCATAATGATTCCAGTCCACACAATAGTTGTTAGCATGCTATGTATTTGAACTCATGGCTGCTGTGTTGTGTGTCCAAAGTGCTAACCAGTGAGCTACCTGTGAGATGGGTATTTTGTGGGTATTTTGTGGGTATTTTGTGGGTAATTTGTGTGAATAATGAAGAGTAGTATTAAGTATCAGTTGCCTGTGTAGCACGCATGCTGTATTGTTGGTGTTGTCTGGGTTTTTTCAAATCTCAGGTTGGCCTAGTGGGTAGCTGTCCCACTTTCCATACAATCACTCATGAGTTCTAATCCAGACAGAAACCCTTACTCTGTGTGGAGGTTGTATACACTCTTGTGTGCATCCTTTATGGAAGAGTATGCTATGCATTTTGCTGAAAAGGCAAGATGTGTTTACACCACATGCATTTTGATATATTCGTTAGTCATGAGTTTTTAATGTAGCCATGTCCATGCATTTTGCGCAATATACGGCGACTTGAAATCCTAAACACAGAAAGATCTTGAGCAATGTGTTTGTTAAAAGTGTGTATTATGCTAAATAGTAGCAAAGGAAAAACAACCATTCAGAGTGTTGCACATCATTGTTATTTGCCAGTGATTAATGAGTAAAGAGCTATCTCGTAAAAATAAGCCCCAGGCATTTGTGTTGTGTTGTGTATAAACAAACTGTTGGCCCTTCCCACAGTGGGCTTGAAGTATACATTGCTTAGCTTGCCGTCAATCAGTTGAGAGCAGTCGCTTGTGCTTGTACCATGTTTAAAGATCCGCAGGTGGGTGTGTTTTCTAACGTTTGCATTAATTATTTCCGCCCCTTAAATGTAGTGGACCACAGAAGGGTGTGTTTTTGCTGTTTGAGATGCTTATTTCACTCGCATACCGGTTTGCATTACTCAAAATATGCAACGCAGATGTGTGTGCGTTTGCCTTCCTTGATGAATCGGCCCGAAGTGACTGTGCAATATATCTTATAAAAATGAGCTGTCAGCTGAAACAACAACAACAAAAACTCAAAATGCTGTCACCTGGTATGCCAGAAACGAACTGTCATGATGTTGAACCTGGGGACTATGTTATGATCCACAATTTCTTACGTTCAGGTTGTTTAACAGATCGTTGGGAAGGCCCGTACCAAGTGCTGCTGACCAGTACTACATCACAGAAGGTTGCAGAGAGAGACACTTGGGTCTATTCCACCCACTGCAGGAGAGTCAGTAACCCGGAGAAAGTGCGAGATAAAACTGAGACCGACGACACAGATATGTCACTCGTAAATCTGTTCCGGGAGACCTAAAACCTGCAGTCAAGACACCTGAACCAGAGACGTTGCATCAGAACTATCTTTCCAGCGATGGAGTGGCGGTTTTTGTTTTTATTTTGTTCCAGGATTTTCCTTGTTTTTACTTTTTCTAGGACATTCTATTTTTGTGAAGGAGGATGGAGGACAGAGGAAGGTTCTGGCAGTGATACGGATGAGATGGAGATCGAGGAAAAATTACTAGAGTACTCAGAGCAGCGCATTATCAAGCTTGGTCCAGGGGTTATGAAAAGGTCTGCCAGCTCAGGAACTCGGAGACAGTGTGAGGGGCTTTTGTCTGATGAGTATTGTATCTGCAAGTTCTGTGACTCCCTAGTTGAAGAGAGATGCATCCAGCGATGTCAGTCCACCTGTAATCTGAATGTGGGCGGGCATCCTCTGAAGGATTATCACTCCTTGGTGGGTAAGGTCCTAAACCAAACCGAGTGCTGGGTGTGCTCTCACGTGCCGCAGGGGCAGCATAACATAGGACTAGTGCCATTCCCTTTAAACATCTCCGAAGTACTCGAATTGAGGGGTTGGAGGCCCATAGAGGGGAGGTACAATAACACTAGGTCCCCTAGTCTAACGCTTCGACAATACTCTGTAAACAGATCTTTGCTGTGCCTAAATATCTCTCATGCAAAGCATCTGGAGAATTGGGAAGCTGACCCATCAGATCAGACAATGGCTCGCCACGCTCATTTTAGAGGGAGACTTACAAGGTCACCAATAGGCAGGAATGTTGATGGAATTCACAAATTAGGGCGTATAACCAAACATAAGAAAGTATCCATTGGAAAAGTCTCTATAGATAATTGTAAGAATGTCATCCATGCTGACACGTGTCTTGAGCAAATGGAGACACTAGCCTTGGGTAGTTTTATCAAAACTCTGTGTGATATAATTAATGGGTATACTGTTCCTTATGTTCTCCCTGATGATGTGTACTTTGTTTGTGGGAGAAAAGCTTATTCCTGGGTGACTCCGAGTTCCAAGGGTTTGTGTTTCTTAGCTAAACTGGTTCCTGAAATCATGACTATTACTCATGAGAAAATGGTTGGTATTCACAAGACTACATCACCACCATACATACACACACAGTATGAACACCGTGGCAAGAGAAATATGATTCCTGGTGAGGAACCCATAGCTACAAAATTGATTAGTGAAACCACTGGTTTTCAAGTTATGGTTGCTCTAGATCTCACCAGGACCGCTTGGGGAACATTAAACTTTAAATATATACAAGACCTAGCTAAATTGATAGACAATATCACCGAGATGTATGATGACACTTTCAGGTATACTGGAAGGGAGCTACAAGCGTACAAGAAGGAGTTGGTGCAACATAGACTGGTACTAAATTATCTCACCTCTATTACTGGTGGGTACTGTGTGACGTTGGCCACCCAGTTTGGTGTCAAATGTTGCACGTACATCACCAATAATACAGATGACCCTAAGTAGGTTATAGACCGGAAGATGGATACAATTTTGCAACTGAAATGGGAATTTCGAAGGAACCATAATTCTTCGTTATATGAGATCGGGAAAAAGGTGGCAGGATGGTTCTCGTGGTTGAATCCTGTGAAATGGTTCTCTGGTCTGGGGGAATGGGTACAGGAAATGGTTGCTAGTGTAGGTAAGCTCCTTCTCCTTATACTGGGTGTCATCTTAGCAATTGGTTTATGTGTCAAATGTGTTCCTACTATGTTGAAGTGTGGAAAACAGTCTTCTAGGAGAAACACTGAGAACGAGACTGAAAGGGAGGTGCAAGATACCGAGATCATGGTCTGGGAAGAAGTGTGTCGAAGTCAGTAAATTGGATAAAGTCATTTCAATTAAAATCGAGCAAACTTGGTTGTCTTTGTCTGAAAAGATGCGTATGGCACGCTACGGCGTGGAAGGGCGAACGCAGCGGCAACACGTGGCAACAACAGTATTTACTCTTTTACATACATTCGCACCAACACACACATTTGTAAAATAGTACACATTAATGGTAGTTGCAACACATAGTTATTTATGTCGAAATATAGTAGTGTTTATGTGTAATATTATAAGTTATATGCATATTAGTGATACATATGGTTCAGGTTAAAAGAAATGTGTCATGTCTAATATCATATTAATCCCCTTTACATCAGCCGCTGTTCGGTGCATTCGGCGAAGAGATCGCACATTGCATACTCTAGTTATTGATGTTAGGGAATAAACCTTTAATATGATCCTAACTGTCAAATGCAAATGAACTGATTGTAATTGGAGTGTGGCGGGAAGAACAGAGCAGCTTGGCGGGAAGAACAGACCCCCACCTTTGGATTCCTTAGATTGAATCAGCCTATGATGTGTAACCCCCTGGACCCTCCTGATGCCTGGACCAATAGAAGCAAGCTATACCACCTGCCAGGGGCGGATTGGGAATTTAAAGTGGCCCTGGAAAAAAAATCTAAAGTGGCCTCATGTAGGCGGGACCAAGTCAATTGTAGGTGGGGTAAACATAAAAGTAGACTGGGTTAACACTTGCCACATCGGTGGTAGGCAAAGCAAATGCAAAATGTAGTGGGCACATCAGTGGGTGGAGTACACGCATTGGTTACATTTAGCGGTGCAGTTTAATCCAGCATCAGGAGGTCCCTAGGGTTAGCATTAACATGATGATAGTTGTGTCTGTGAAGTCCTTCCTATTGCATGAAGCCTGACCACTATTATATGGATCATTCCAACTGGGGCCTCATCCATCTAAATCTCCCACTGATTCTAAACTCTACATAGGGGTATAACAAAAAACAAAAGGAAAAATCGCATTGCCTCTGCCTACCTATATGGTTAACTGTGATTACTTGTAAACACTAGCATCAGTAATTCACCAAATGCTTTTTATGTTTGACTTAAACAAATATACGCCATGCAAAATGTATTGCAAGACATATCAGGTATTATAATGCTTTGAATGGTAATTTGCCCAGTATTAGTGATATAAGTACAATACAGAATGCATGCTAGTGAGCGCCATACAAGAGCATGCTAGTGAGCGCCATACAAGACAGAGAGCATGCTAGTGAGCGGCATACAAGACAGAGAGCATGCTAGTGAGCGCCATACAAGACAGAGAGCATGCTAGTGAGCGCCATACAAGACAGAGAGCATGCTAGTGAGCGCCATACAAGACAGAGAGCATGCTAGTGAGTGCCATACAAGACAGAGAGCATGCTAGTGAGCGCCATACAAGACAGAGAGCATGCTAGTGAGCGCCATACAAGACAGGCAGCATGCTAGTGAGCGCCATACAAGACAGGCAGCATGCTAGTGAGCGCCATACAAGACAGGCAGCATGCTAGTGAGCGCCATACAAGACAGGCAGCATGCTAGTGAGCGCCATACAAGACAGGCAGCATGCTAGTGAGCGCTATACAAGACAGGCAGCATGCTAGTGAGCGCCATACAAGACAGGCAGCATACAAGTGACCGTCATACAATACAGCAGCATGCTAGTGAACACCATACAATATCATCCTCATGGTCATTAATTAACCCCTTCTCAAAATCATTAACTATTTCAGCAACCCCATTCAACATCAGTAACTCAATTGTAATAAACTCCCTCATCCACATTATTAATTAACCCCTACATCAATTAATTTAATTCATATTAATTAACCCCATCATTACCTCCCTCAACATAATTACCTCCATTAGGGATCCATTAACTCCTTCACCCTCATAATCAAACCAAATCACCACCCTTGTTCACAATAGTTATTTTCCTCAATTTTCCTCGTTCCTCTCCCCCCTCCCTGCTGCTGATGTACTCCTCACTTCACTTCACAACCACTTACCTGTTGAGGATCTGATTCATCTGCTGTGATGCTGCTGACACACAACAGTCTAGTGGAAGATGACCCTGCCACGGCATGTGAGGAGGGGCCACCAGGAAGGAGTTAGAGGCCACCAGGAAAAATATAGGGGCCATGCGCTGTAGCAATAGGCTGCACGGCCCCAACAAGGAGAGGAGCGGCCAGCCTTTTTTTCTTTCTTTTTTTTTTTCAATAACTTTAATAACCGTGCGGTGGCGAACCGCAAACAAATAAAAAAAACAAACAAAGGTGAATTAAAAGAGACTTTAGGGGGCCTCCGGACGGCCTCTGGAGTCCAACGGCCTACCGGGAAAAGTCCCGGTAAGTCTTATGCCCAATCCGCCCCTGCCACCTGCATTGTTTCACTGTATCTCTGTTTGCATATAAGCAGTAGCTCTCATGTAGTGTTCAGTCACCTAGACCACAGACTTCAGGACTGAATGACTGTTCACTGGATCCAGAGCGCCTGCGATAAGTAACGGCTGTACTTATTATTATTTCGCTTGAATATATTCTGCTACTTTTTAAAGAATAAATATTTGTACGTTGGAAACACAAATCGAGATTTGACAATCGTTATTGGATAGCGACAAAACGCTCATAACAAGCTGCAAGAGAAAGACAGTCAGTGACAACCCACACCACAGAGTACCTTTTGGAACAGGGCAAATCGGTTATGAAATCCATAGAGAGATGACTCCAAGGACGATCAGGAATGGGAAGTGGATGAAGAAATCCATAAGGAGATTGTCGAGGAACTTTGTTCTGTGCACAGATAGAACATGAAGAGACAAAATCTTCAATGTCAGAGTGTAAGGAAGGCTACCTGTAACTTCGGGAAATTAGTTCCTTGGTCTTCTTGTTACCATAATGGCCGGCAAAGCATGAAGCATGAGCCCATCTGAGGAGTTTAGAACGCAGATGAGAAGGAACCAGGGTTTTCCCACGGGGAATTTTTAGATGAGTAGGAGTAGTAGCCACGATGCATTCTGGATCAATAATTGGTCCTCAGAGTCGGCAGAATCGAAGGAGCGAGAGAGAGTGTCTGCTTTCTTGTTTTTGGAACCAGGCCTGAATGTGATTATCATATCAAAGCGGGAAAAGAATAGGGACCATCTGGCCTGTCGAGGGTTCAGACATGATGCAGATTGAAGATATAAGAGATTCTTATCATCCGTGTAGATGGTTACAGGAAATATGGCCCCCTCTAGAGGATGCCTCCACTCTTCTAGGGCTAATTTAATCGCAAGAAGTTCCCGATGCCATAATTTCTCTCAGCCGTAGATAATTTCCGAGAAAAGAAGCCACATGAACAAAGTTTCCCCGAGGGGTTTTTCTGAGATAGTATGGCTCCAACACCGATGGAGGAAGCGTCTACTTCGAAAAAGAAAAGAAGGGTGGAATCAGGTTGGCGTAATATAGGTGCTGAGATGAATGCTTTCTTGAGTACCGTAAAAGCCTCTAAGGCTTCAGGAGGCCAGTGCTTGGAATTGGCAGTTTTTTTTGTTAACGCGGTAATGGGTGCAACCAAATAGGAGAACCCCCTGATGAATTGCTGATAATAATTAGCAAATCCCAAGAACCGTTGAACTGCCTTAAGCCCTACAGGTTGAGGCCAATCCAATATTGCCTTGATCTTCTCGGGGTCCATTTGAAGACCAGAGCCTGATACCACATAGCCAAGGAAGGGAAGCTGTTCCTTCTCAAAAATGCATTTCTCCAGTTTGCAATATAGTCGGTGTTGCCGGAGCCGGTCAAGAACGAAAGATACATGTTCTCGATGGGAAATTATATCAGGAGAGAATATGAGTATGTCATCCAAATATATAAACACAAATTGATAAAGAATGTGTCGGAAAATTTCATTGATGAAATTTTGGAAAACAGCGGGAGCATTACATAGCCCAAATGGCATAACTAAATACTCAAAATGACCATCATGAGTATTAAAGACCCTCTTTCACTCGTCTCCATGCTTTATTTGGATTAAATTGTATGCTCCTCTGAGATTCAACTTGGAAAATACTGAAGCTCCTCTGATTCTGTCAAATAATTCAGAGATTAAAGGTAACGGGTATTTATTCTTTACTCTGATAGTGTTAAGCCCTCGGTAGTCGATACATGGGCAAAGACCACTGTCTTTCTTTTTAACGAAAAAGAACCGGGCACCAGCTGGCGAAGAAAACTTCCTGATGAAGCCTCGTGACAAATTATAATCAATATATGCGGATATAGCCTGGGACTCAGGCAGGGACAATGGGTAGATTCGCCCACAGGGTGGCGTCTTGCTTGGTAAAAGTTTGATGCTGCAATCCCAAGGCCTGTGTAGAGGTAACTTCTAGGCCTCCTGTTCGCAGAAAACATCAGAAAAAGAGCTATATTGAGGAGGGATACTGGAAGACACTTTAAAAGTGGACAAGGTTTTTCCCTGGGGTAAAATTACTCTTTGAAGGCATCGAGAGTGACAGGTGGGCCCCCAAGATAGTATTTAGGACTTGTGCCAGTTCAGACTTGGAGAGTGAAGCCTAAGCCAGGGGAGACCCAGCACCAGTGGATTTATAGCTTCGGGGATTACCAAAAAAGAAATAGTCTCTCTATGTGGAGCCCCAATCTGGAGTGAAAGGTCAGTCGTGCGTCTCTTAATATATCCCCCGATAATCCTACTACCATCAATGGCAGTGATGGCAATGGGATGGTCATGGGGTAGTGTGGGTAAGGACAACTTCACGACTGTGGTGGCACTTATGAAGTTCCCAGCCGCTCCAGAATCAATGAGGGCAGGTAAATATACTGTTTACCCGCATACTGAAGAAGGACCCTGATGGAGAAAATGAAATCAGATGGAGAACAAGTGGATAGACCTAACCTAGCTTCTCCAGAACCGGTTAGGCCTTGCCGTCTCTCGGACATTTTAG